>NC_065514.1:12137029-12163444 GCF_006386435.1 Epinephelus moara | reverse complement strand
ACACACACACACACACACACACACACACACACACACACACACACACACACACACACACACACATACACTGACTTCATCAGACTGGGAATTGGTGCTGACAGTGAATGTGCGTCTCAGCTGGTGGTGTGAGGAGAGACAACACACTGTTCAAAGACTGATAGAGAGCATGGTTTTGCATACTCACTGCTGATATTAGCCGGCTCCTGCTAACACCTCAGCGCGGCGGGCAAATAACACCACTAATGATTTTTGCAAATGCGAGTGGCAAAATCATTAAATATTGTGACAAACAATGTTTGTTCTATTAAATGTGTGTGCATCAGATATTATCTTATTGTTATTTTCTTTAGGAATGGCGTTCGCCTCAAACTGTTTTCGGGATGAGAAAGATAATAGGATCAGATGATTTGTAATTAATGAGATGGCAGTGGAAGTTAAATATATGGGATTAGAGATATCAGGGTGATAGTAGTGATTCATTTGGAACAGGAAACCAACACATGGGGAAGGGTGAAGAGATCTGCCATAACAACTGCTGATTGTAACTGGGTGGTTAAAAGGGCACGCCCCTTAGTGAGTCTCTGTGTCGTCTAACCAATGAGCCTCTTTTCCTCCTTTCTTTCTCCTCTTTCACAGATTTTGGTGAAGGCTCTGAAAACAGAACAAGAAAAAGAGAAATTGATAACTTCCAACATTTAATACGAGCATTATTCAACCTTCTGTGGACTCATCACTTACATCGAGTGGGCATCAAGGGATCAGCCAGCTCTTTCACACCTCAGGCACATGCAGAGATGGCTTTTGGGAACAACCGCCCAGAAGCCCCTATGAGCCACACCTCAACCCTCCTAAGTAGCAACGCAGCCAACTGGCTGCAAGTGAGCTCGCAGATCTTGGAAGATCATTACAAGGAGGCTTTGTCTGAGCTCAGGACTCTTCTGGAGTCCCACTCTGGGGAGGACTAGCAGAGGGCATGGGAAATGGCTGTCAAATGGATGAAAGCAGTATCCTCACACATGGGACAGTATCATCCAGGAAGTGGCAGAGGATCTATGTCGATTAGGGGTGCGGGACCTCCTCCTGGAGACTGAGAGCCACTGCCCTATCCAGGGAAGACACCCTTGTACAGGAGGCTGCCCTGTTCCCATTTCATCCCACCAAACTGGTTTGCTTCTTCAACTTCTGCATCCTGCAACTGTAAACTTTTCCGTCGCTGCCGGCATTTTCGTGCAGTTTACAAGCTGCTACATTTCCGTGAACAACATCTTCTTCCAGTTTCCAGTGGATTTTCTTCTTCGTCTGTTTTAGGATACAGCAATGCTGTTGTATTTCACGAGATGTGTAACAGCGCCCCCATCTTATAACAGTGAAAACACTGATTGCCAGAATAAATTGTCAATGGCGGGGAAAGAGTTGAGGCAGCTTTCTGCGGTACACCTCCATCAGGCTGAGCCATAAGGACAGCGACTGTGGGATGGCCCGAACCCCAACAACTCTCGTGTAACACTTCCTCAAGCGGGTTTCTTCAGGCCAGGTAGGGCCCCACCCCAGTGAGGCACAGGAGAGGAAATAGTCACAAGCTCCTCCCTCAAACCATCAGCGCCACAGGACAAGACACTGACATTGCTCCATGCTGTCTTCTGCATGCTGCTCCACATGCCACTTCCCAAGGTAGCCTTTCTTGATAGCATCCACTAAGACATTACTTCCAGGCTGGGGGTCATGGGATGACCCTAATCCTCGCACCATAACTGCGACATCTCCTGGGGTGGGTTCCTCAATGCCAGAGGGCCCGATTTCCTCAGTCCCCACGGAGACACAGGAAAGGAAATGACCCCTCATCTAGATCTAGTTCGTCAGCCACTTGCACAGTTCTTCAGTACCATCACACAAGACATTCTTCTGCAGGCATTGCTTATTTCCCTAACCTTAACCAAAAAGCTTTTGCATGGTACATACAGTAGATGCCATGTTTGATTTACTCAGATCTCCTATTGTAATCACATTTAAACAGTATTTATGCTTGATCTTGATGTTTTTGTCGATTTTCATACTCTGAGAGAAACGATATCTCCTCCAGCTGTATTTCCATAATTAATATGACATATTAAATCTAACTCCACGAAATGATAATTGTACAAGGGGAACAAAAAATCAAAAACAATAATAATGGAAAAGAAGACATGAAGGCAGAAGAACTAAATAAGTAAATTATTTCCATCTGAGCCCAACGAGAGCATTCATTTACCCACCATTGTGTTATAATGGTCAAAATTACCCTGCATCTACTGGTAACACAATAACACATTTTTCTCCTCTTTGTAAGTATTTCCAACCATTATGCAAAATAATGTCAGTGTGGTCTTTAAAGGAAGTAATAACATCATATGACTTTGTGGGATCGGAAAGCAGAAAAGCACATGAGCTCAGGAATTCTTTCAGAAGTAGAACAAAGGCTTCGGGACTTACTGAGGGCATAAAACACCACTGCTAATATACGCTTCTTTATGGGGTATTCAACATAATTTTGGTTCAAACCATTTTATAAGTGAAGTGGAACAATGGTAATGCCATTAGATAATTTAATTTGCTTCTTTGTGCAGCTGCAGAGGCTTTAGAAGGCCGACAGACTGAGCCACAAGCCACACAGGGGCGAGGAAAACACAGACACACAAACACACACACAAAGCTAATCATGCCTTATTGATCAGTCTAGTGGAAGTCGAACAAAGCCTGCGTTCCTTTTGACGGTCCATGTACAGTATCAAGGTTATTAAAGTGAAGCTAAATGACGAAAGGCGAAAGTTGAGTGTTGAAATCCCACACCGCGTTCACATACAGTGAGATACAATACAAACTGGACTTGAGAAATATGACAAACATGTAGTGTAAGCAAATTGATTTATCATACATTAAAGGTTATACAGTGGAAACCTCTTAGAGTGATCACGTCTGTGCGAGTCAAGTTTCAACTTTCTTTTTTCTCGCACAGGTGCGTTCCCTTCGCGCATCCTTTTTCTGTCTCCATCACTCGCAGCCATGACTGTTTTGTTTGAGTCGGCTACACAAGGTAGCCTGAGGAATACCAAGTTTCGCTGTTGCATCTCATTGGCTTGTTTTTGGCCCTTCGAGGAGACTACATTTTCCCTTGAGAGAATTTGACTTTCTTTTTCCTTGTCATGATTTCAATGTGCATGCAGTACACCTTCAGGTGGCCAGCTGGAGGCAGATGGGGTACCACGAGTCAAAGTATCATGGGAGTAAAGTCAAATAAAGAGACAGACGCAGTTTGAATTTTTTTTGCCATATGTTGTCATGTATGAAAAGACCAGAAATTAACACTGTAAGCCAGTCTGTGATGCCTCAAACTAAGGGACTTCTAGTTTCTTAGGGTCTTGTTCATGAGTGAGGGTAGAATGGAGCATGAGATGGATCGGCGGTTTGGTGCGGCTTCTGCAGTGATGCGGGCGCTGTGCCGGACCGTCGTGGTGAACAGGGAGCTCAGCCGAAAGGAGAAGCTTTCGATACACTGGTCCATGTACGTCCCAACCCTCACCTATGGTCATGAGCTCTGGGTAGTGACTGGAAGAATGAGATCGTGGACACAAGCGGCCGAAATGAGTTTCCTCCGTGAGCTCAGCCTTAGAGATAGAGTAAGGAGCTAGGACATCCAGACGGAGCTCGGAGTAGAGCCGCTGCTCCTTTGCATTTAAAGGTGTCAGTTGAGGTGGTTCAGGCATCTGATCAGGATGCCTCCTGGGCGCCTCCCGTTAGAGGCGTTCGTCCCACTGGTAAGAGGCCCTGGGGCAGACCCAGAACATGCTGGAGGGATTACATATCTTATTTGGCCTGAGAACACCTTGGGGTCCCCCAGGAGGAGCTGGAAAACATTGCTGGGGAGAGGGATGTCTGGAGCGCTTTGCTCAGCAGATGATAAGCGGAGGAAAATGGATGGATGAAAATTTAGAGACGGGGTACACCCTGGACAGGTCACCACACTATCACATTTAGAGTCACTAATTAACCTGCATGTCTTTGGATTGTGGGAAGAAGCCGGAATACCCAGCGGACATACCTTCTCTGTCAGCCAATCATCTTACTGCTCCTTATTTTAAATATGGTTCACACCCTCCACCTCCCCATCACCACCTAGTCTTTACGGTTTCATCAGCCTCATCTGCCTCAGCAGTCGGCAGCCTCAGAGTCAGCAACCACCACCAGTGTCTGGACTCTATGGGGGATTTATCCTGCTGCCGCTCAGATGTCCCTCAATCACAGATTATCTCCCTCTGGTGTCCAAGCAACAAAGACTTCTGTTAAATCTTAATCAGCACAAATCATCTGTTAATCTGTACTCTCAAATTCCATATTAAATATCATCTTTACTTCATTCGTCTGTCTCTCCTGATTAAAATGGAAACAGATGATAATGGAAAAGTTTTCAGGAGAGAATGTGTGCATGTGTGCATATGTTTAGTTAACTACTTGGTGTACAAACCTTCTCGCACTGCTGTGTGATCTCTCACCTGCCTGTAACAAGCACTATCATCACAGTATAACTTAATGAGCTATTTCACATGCCTGTGTGTAAATAATGCATGCAAGACTAATGAGCTACAGGTACATCACACCCCATCACTCCCCTCTGGCTACAGAAAAGATGCTGCATGTATACATGTACCTGTGTGTACGTGTGTCTGCACATGTGTAATGGATGACCTCCACCTCACGGCTGTCAGCATATTTTTCTTATTGATAATCCTGCTGTTTCTCCACATGCCCCCGCGTGCAGGTGCACAAGGATTTAGAGCAAGCTTTGTTAAGTCTGTTTCAATGTTGCTCACATGCCTCACGCCTGGGAGTTTTCTTCAGGCTAGCTTGCATGTAAACCAGAGTGGGTATGTGTTAACACCCAGTAATCCCTACAGTGCATCCACCCTCTTGCATACCAGCTACAACCTCATATCTCAGCTTCAGGAATGTGGGTTTTTATTTTTTTGGTATTTATTTCAAGCTCTACTGAAGGATATTTTTATATTTACATAGGATCAAAGACCGTGAGTGTGAGTGAAAGACGTTACGGTTAGCTTGTGGAAAAAAAGTGGAACATTTAGCAGCTAAAACCCAAATATTTTTCTCAGGAGCAGGTGGAATATTGGACTTCCATTCAACAGAAGGGCACAAACAAGACTCCAATTAGATGATAATGTTGCTCTGTGTCTGCTGACTGTGTAAATAGACAACTGTTTGCTTACATGTGACATGGTGGTGGCTCTATGTCGATTAGTTTTGTTGTCTGTCTGCCCCCTAGTGGCCATAAACATATAAATGCAGCTTTAAACAAAACAAATTCAACATAGTAGCCACAAAGACAGAGGTCATGTCCTTTTTTTGGGTTTGAATAACTTAAGGAAAAGTTTACTTTGTACAGATACAAATGCACACATTGTTTGCAAAATGTTCTGTTTTTAGGTTTAGAAAAATAAGACTCAATGAGACAAAACAATAATTAAGTTAAGATAATTAAATCAAGTTAGAAACCATTTATTTTTTATATCGCAGTAATGGGCAAAGGCAAATAAAATTACACAGTAAAATGAATAAAAGAGCTATGAAACAATAAAGTCAGTATTTCTTTTTCTTTTTTTTTTCAAGGCTCAAAAATGTATGACAGAGGTGGCGTTGCATTGGGGAATTTGAACTCTGACCTCAGAATTTTACAATCCTTTGGCCCTGCATGTAACATTAGGCGCTATGGGAATCCCATGTTGCTACTACAGGTTATTTACTTTACTCTTTTCAAATAAAATTAGTGACTAGTTGTTGAATACATACTGACAGGTGTTAACTGTTGTTTTGTCCATCCAATTTATATCAGTAATGGTAGGCTAAATACCAGAAACACCTCTCTGTATAACACAATATAATTCAACAGAGCCACAATCTATATAATCCAAACTGACCATACAGCTGAATCAACACCTCTCTAACAGTTCCAACCAAAACTCAACATTGTAATTTTCACGTGGTATTACTTTTACGTTAGGATGCATTAGTTTCAGGTGGCACGAGCACACCAACAAAAGGATGGAACCCTGCTGCCAGAAAAAAATGTTGGCATTGTATGTTTCTGTAAACCATGGACACATTACATTTGTACGTTATTTAGTAGCAGTTACATTGAGCCTTCACATTTCCTTGTTTTAACAATGCGGTTGTTAATGTGTGGTATGGTTTAGGCATAAAAACCACTTATTTATGGTTAGGATAGGATCATGTTTTGGCTTAAAATATCCGATTTTGGGGGCACAATCACTGTTTGAAACGCAGCAATGTCTCGGTATAAACAACAGCTTTTTGTGGCACTATCCTGGCAGGAAATGCAACAGTATCTTGGTAAAAACAATCACTTTTGTGGCACTTGTCAGGCAGGAAACACAGTGATGTCTCAGTATCTTGGCAGGAAATGTAGCAATATCTTGGTTAAAAAAAGTTGCTTTTCGTGGCACAATCCTCAGTGGAAAAATCACTAAAAACACCCATATTTGGAGGCTGAAAAGCAACTGGAAAAAGAGCATCGGGTCTCTTAAACACAACCAGCTGTGTTGTTTGTTGGTCACCAACAGTGGTCTGCAGCTTGATAGCTGTCTCCCCATGGTGACAGGCCATCCACCATTCCTCCACCTCCCAATGACAAAGTCAGCTCATATACCACGTTACTTTAGAACAACCCTGACTGCCAGCATCAGACAGCGCTGAAAAAGCCATCCTTTCACATTGGAATGATGCACTGTTGGTCACCGTTATTGTTTAACAGTGCCCAGTGGCATCAGGGTAAGCCACGAAACGAACAACGAAAGCTAATACAGCAGAAGTCCAAGTAGGGCGGGTGGGAGGGGTGGTAAATGGGTCCAACAACCACAAACTTTCAACTGGGATGCTGGTGCTTGAATCCCATAAGATTGTAAAGCCAAAACCCTGTTCTTTTTTCTAAACCCAACAATGTGCTTTTGTTGCCTAAACCCAGCCACATGCGTGTGTTTATTTGTTGTTGAAGGAAGAAAAACATCAGTTTGCGATGTTGTACCTATGTAGGGCATTTATTTTGAAAGCGAAAGATAAATTTCCTGTTAAAATGGAAGTGTATTTTGAAAGAAAACAATGCATGTAACAGGAAGTACTTGACATGGCTTCCCAGAACGTCAGAACCAATGCACCCAGGGTACCTTGCATGTCGTATCTGGATGTGGAAAGTCCATGACCTAACGTCAATATGTGATGAGATCAGAGTGAGAATGTGTTGAGAAATGTTAATATGATACATATAAAACATGCAAATGTAACACATTCGTGGTTTGTTGAAATGTACAATGGCAGCATTTTCTTCTGGCTGTGAGTTGATGGATGTTAACGCTATTCAAAGGCAATTGTTTTCTAACATGTTAGCCATAACTACGATTTAGGGTAAATGTCAGCCTGTTTATGAAGTTCTTTTGATCCCTTGTTGCCAAAAGGATAATTAAATAAAAGAATGCCACCATCTTTCTGTCTTATATAATTCTGTAGTAGTCGTTCACCAGCTTAACACACTTCTCCCCACAGCTGCAAATGGGCTGCTCACCACCCTACACAAACACATACGTGCTGTACAAATGTATATATTTAGACTGATATCCAAAGTCCTCTGGATCATAAATATATCCTACACTGCCCTTTTGCACCATGAGATCCTGTAGTCCTTCTACCTTGTGTGCCATTATTATATTCTGTGAAGCCTTATTATGTTTCAGGTCTCTGCCAATACAAACTCTTAAGCAGTTATTGGTGGCTGAAGCGATTCTGATCATCATAATATCATGTTCCCTGAGGGAAAACAAAGAGAACTTGATCTTTCATTTATGGTCTCTTTGTTTTATTATCAGGGGTTCTATTCATTTTTAGAGGTGCTGACTGTTAAAACACACACTGTGTACTGAAAGAGATATGTTGGTTAGGGAATATTGCTTTTGTCCTACAGACCCAGAGTCAAACAAACCCTTGACTGCCTCTTATTGTCTCTGCAATTACTGTAGAGGGATAACAATAGCAATTAGCTGGATATGTGGAGGTTTGGACAGCTGCTCATCTGAGCAAAAATAAGAGGTAGAGCTGGATGAATGGTCTGGTTAAATCACAGGTGTTTACATAGTTTCTCATTTTAACGTATTGAAGAAATGTGAATATAGGTGTTTTCAGACCAAACAGTTCTGGGGACTCCCTGAGAGGAACTGGGCACTGGGGAGCTCTCCTAAGAACATCAAGTAGGTTTTTTTTGGTTTGCATTCCCACCACCAATATGAACACGGAAGTGATGTAAGCCGTCCGACGGTTGGTAAAGCAACGTCACTTTCACTTTGCCGAGTCAAAATGACGTTGTATTTCCCCGTTGAGTATTACCTAAGTCAACGTGTCACAAGATTGCCCCCATCTTCATTTGGGGATAAGGGGTGTGTATTCTGTGGTGGATATACTGCTAACCCTGGTTTTCCACTCTTCTGGTTAATGTCACAACCTAGAATTACATTTTGATTGAAGAATATTAAGGTCAACATGGCAGTTGATTATTTTGAAGCCCTTTCTGGTAAGCTAAGGCAAGATATGAGAGAAACCTGATTGGCCTTGAATCATGCCTAACATTATCTTGATGATACCACTACCTTTGCTCTCGCTTAAAAAATCAGTAAAGTATGAGTAAAGGACCCCAAAGTGGCCAATCCTGGGCCTATAATGACCACCAAAATGCAAGGCCAAACATGCAGGCTCAGAGTATTACTATTATATCATTATTATATGACTGAAGTCTGCCATTTTTCTATCATACTCATTTTCTATGTATAGGGCAGACATAAGTGTGACTTGACCTGGGGGGCAGGGTCTATTTTGGTTGACACTCCCATTGCTCCCTTAATTCCAAGCACTTCTCTGCACTGCTATAAATGGCACCCCACACCAGAGTTGTGTAGCAACAACAAGCTGGAAGTTGACTTCGGGAATTGCTCGGTAAAGCCAATTGACTGGGTTGCTTGTGTTCAACCAATCCCCATATACAGTACTTATGTTACTCATGGTTTCTCCCTTATGCTGGGAGAGTACCTACAATGAAATAGGAGCTAAAAAAGTCCCTCAAAACAGCGTTCTAAGAACTGCGATCCTTCCTATTGTTCTTGAAGTGGAAAGACTGAGAAAAAGTGGGGTTCTTACAGCTATAAAAACAGTTCCGAAAAAGGGTTATACTAAATGCCTGCCAGGGCAGATAAAACAGTAGCTTCAGATGATAAGATTTTTACATTTATTGTTAGTGGACCGTTTTGTTTGGCAAATGCTGCCACTAAACCAAGAGACACTTTTATCTAAGGTTGCATTGGAGGGCGAGATAGTAAAACTTCCCAAGTGACCAAACATAGGCCTTGTCACATAAAAGGCCCTTTACTGGAAGCAGACAAATAGAATGACACCACTTCCACCACGTCTCACTTGTCTCTGTGGCAAACTAAACGCTGCAGTAAATACTGTAAATAAGGCAGCTACAACTTTTTGCATGGCTTTCCTTTTGTTTTTTGGCATTTAAAGCATTTTTGGGCAAATCATTATGAATCGCACAGGCAAATCTTGGCCCTCACTGCATAACTAATTCTTTTCATCAACACCCTACTTTTTCACATGACTGATAGTCCCGTGTGGCTCAACCTACAATGCTGTGAGAGGCAGTTCATTCCCATCACACATGAATAGAGCTAAATGTTGTTTTGCGTCACACTGCTGTCAGTGAGGCTTCACGTTTACTGGGCATTCAGCCCTGTGTTAGGAAAAAAGGCAAGGGGCTGAGGGAGTGTTGTTTCACATACAAGTAAGACATATAAAATGTGTTCCAGGAAACAGTTTGAGAGTTAGATTTATAAGTTTGAAGGTTTATCAGACATCATGGCACTGCACCACAGCATCAGTTGTTCACATTTCAGTCAGGACCACTTTAGTCGAAGAAACTTTATTTCCATTTGCAGTATTATATTTGGCGGTATAGCTCTGTTCTGGGGCCTCTCTGCCTTTCCTAAGCCTATGCAGAGAGAGCACACCTCTCTGCCCTTCCATGTGCAAACGAGGAACGCCTAAGGCAGAGAAAGCAAATCTCTCTGCCCTTCCATGCGCCTACATGGAAACCCTAAGGTAGAGAGAGCACCAACAAAGACCCCCCAGGAACAGAACAGAGCAGCATCAAGACAAACAGAAATGACATTGATAAGTCAGACACCACATGAAAAGGAGGAGCTGGGGTGGAGGCAGGTTGCAAAGTGGCTTGCAGAGGAAGCAGCAACAGTAGGCAGGCCAGAGCAGTTTAAATAGGGTGCCCTGAATGAGATTTGCCAACTGGTTGCATAGAAAGGAATCATGTGATCTATCAGCTGACTCCTTTCCATCAAGTTCCATCAGTTGATTGGCTGTTTGAGATCAGCTGATGTAGCTGGAATGTGAGCTGGGTTTGACATCGTGTCCTGCCTGAACTAACGCTATGCAGAAGTAAATATAACGGCAGCAAAGGAGGAAGTGAGGTAACACTAAAGACTGAAAAAGCTTGCGTTGGGACGTGGTGAGGGTGGATGGATGAATCAATGACATGTTGTACCATGGGAGACTGCAGTTTGTTTCCTGTTTCAAATTGCATTGGCAGAGTCACGGTGAAATGCGGAAACGTTGGTTTCTTTTTATCATGACCACCGTCGCTCAGCAAACCTTTAACAAGTGTGTATTTTGTAACCATGACAGCAAATACTTATTTATGCCCAGACCATGACTTTTTCCGAAACCTAACCAAGTCACGTTCATGCCTAAACCTAACCAAAACAGGACACAGTCTCATTAAAATGAATGAGGGGTTGGCATGTTTTTACACAGTGCTAATGTCAGTCCCAACATAGCCTTATTCTTCAGACCACAAGTCTCTCTAGAACTCTGAATCTTTGACAGCGTCCCTCTACTGTCAACAGGCATCAAGGTATCTACATGTAGTTTGCGAACCTGCACAACAGCCCTTCAGACTCACTAAAAACACCCACTAAAAAGCTCTGCCCTGCTGCCAGAAATGCACCAGACTATCTCTTTCAGAACCCATTTAGTACGCACGCTACCTTGTTATGCTCCACTGGGGTCAGCTCACATGGTTGGTTATTCTGCAGAGCCACAGGATCCTGTCAGGTTCGGCATCTTGCTCAAGGACACTGACAAAGACAACACTGTGATTTTGGAGCAATGGGACGCTCTCTCAAACTACCAGGACACCCTCCTGCACATTTTTGGCTGCCAAATCTCAATTCTCTGCTGATGCCACTGTGTTCTTGACCCCATGGTCATGTCCTTGTTGAAGTTCAGCGTGAGGCGTGTTTACAGTGGTATTTTGTCTTTCTTTTAAAGTGAGTACAGCTGCATTCACATGCGAAATAACCTTCAGATGATTATTCTCTTTGGCTCTCCATCCCATACAGTCTCTTTTTTTTTTTACCTCTTTATTCTCTCTCAGGTGCCCCTCCCGTGAGTTGTGACTCCACTGGCTTTGCATCCCAGAAGCCCATGCGAGGAAGGCAATCTAACCCCGCACAGGAAACCAGTCAGCCTGTTATTGCTGGCAGCCAATGGAGCGGCTGTGTTTTAATATTTATCCACCAAACCCCTCGTACCACATAAATCAGGGGTGCAGAGGGGCAATACCAGACCGTACCCACTGTTACGAAAACCACAAACGTCCTTCGACAGGAAGAAAAGGTAAATAGTTGAGCAGATTGGCAGAGAGGAAGGGATCAGCAGTGCCAACATAGAAATTTGAGCTGCTACATCGCGAAATGAGGAGAGAGAAATGCAGAACTTTCCTGTGCGGGGGAAATGAAAAGAAAGATGCTCTGTTCTTGATTTAGACTAATCAGAGTCACATCTACTTTAAGGATAATAAATGACAACAGTTTTCCTCCATGACGTTTACTCCACACATAATGCATGTCACTGTTCAACATCTGTCAGTAGGTGAGTATTTCCTGATATGTCAGGCTAAAAAGAAAAGTGGTTTTGCTTGGAAATAATTCTATCTATTCATTTATTTGGGGGATTTTATAGCATTTTAGTCGTCATATGACACATAGCATAACTAATGTGTTTCTGTGTAACTCCCTCTTGTGAGCCTTACATAGTGTGTATAATCACATTTCAACAGACGGGCCAGACTGAAAAGGCAGCCAGGAGCAACAATCCCAAAGGAGGCTTGGGATTCAGCTTTGAGTTCATGGAGACTTTTGGCTGTTGTTGGAATCAAACCTGTGAAATTTAGGGCTTCACGAGCTACACAGAGTGATAGCAGAATAAAGTCGCAGTAGAATAAAGCTGGATTAATGAATCATCAATCACTCTGTGATGCATCCTCATCCGATCGACTCCACCGCATCATCAGCCCCCCAGGCTGAAGCTGACTGCTGGATTCTGTCCATCACTTCCACAGCAAAGTCCAAAATCCAGAGCAGGGGCGTAGTTAATCCTACTGGGCTAACAAATTGGCTCTTATCTCCCCTCAGAGGAATCAACATGTCAGATCTCGCAGATAGTGCTTGTGCAATGAAATGGTACAGTGCTCACTGTTTAAATACATAAAGCCATTAGCGTGTCATGTTGGAACTTTGCAGGTCCCTGGGTCCTATAAACCCAGTTTCAGCCGGGCGTAGGGATCGGCAGCCTTGGAAGCATAAACCGGCGCCTCGACATGGATCCTGTCACCAGCTAATATGTCAGTCGTGGTTTTTTTAATCCTGCACTTAACAGGAGGGAAAACACTCAAGCTATTCAGTTTTGACAGACCTTCAAGAAGGTCTTTCTTTTTTTGCAGAAACAGCCAGACCTCTAGTTCAGTGCGAGGCCAGCATATTGAAGAATCCCCAGAAGCATACAAATATAGTGTTACACAGTGTAATTGATAAAGGGTGCAGGCTATATGTTTGCAGGTTTGCTCAAAACATACATCGTAATTTTGCTCAGGAGTAGGGGCAAAGGTGTGCGGTAACACGGTGCACGATTCCCTCATAAACCCTCAGCTGGGTTAACACCAGGGCATTCATGCCTGTCTCAGCTAGTGAAAAAGCACAAAGCTGTTTCTAGGTGTCCTTAAGGCCCGGTGTCACGGGGAGTATCTGGTGTCAGGTATGCTGCACATGCTCAGCCCTCCTCCCATTTATAGAAAGCGCAGATGTTTATTAGAAGATTTATAAGCAGCCGAACTGCGGTCTAGAGCTGACGCTGTGTAGCAGACCGTAACTTTTAGCCTGGCACTCTGTTATTGCAGGTTGCTAATTCTTTCAGGAGCGTGCAGTTTGAAGAGGAGGTATATGGAGCTAAGGAAAGTAAAAGCACCCATGGGGCTGATAATGTCAAAAGCAGTCTTGATCAAACCTGCTCGGAGATACTGAGAGGCTTTTTTTGTTGTTTGTTCTGAAGTAGGCACATGAGGTATCGAATATGTTGCTCGTTTGCTTGCCTGTTCATCTGTGTGTGAACAAGCACCCTCTTGAGTACTTTTATCTGTGTAATTTTGTTAGCGAAAGCAGGGAGGAGTGCGAGCGACAGAGAGAAAGAGAGGAGGGGAGAGATGAACTGATATGAGAGAAAGCTGGAAAGACAGATTTAAACCTTGTTAACATGAAATATTCAAATCTCATGCCTTTTATCTATTCATATCTATCACACCTGCCACATAAACCGCACACTATGGATTGTATAAGATGAGAAAAAGAGAGCATCAGAGGGGAATGTATATCTGCGGGGAAATCCAGGCTTCACAGAACAAAGAGGTAGACACAGTTAAAGGCACAGATCACCTCAAAATCAAAACTACACATTTTTCCTCTCACTTGTGGTGCTTTTTATTAATCTAGATTGTTTTGCTGTGAGTTGCCAAGTGTTGGAGATATCGGCCCTTGAAATGTTTGCATTCTCTTGAATATAATGGAAAATGGTGCTCAAGGTGCCAAAAAAATACATTTGAAAAACTCAGAGGCAATTTCTCTTTCCAAAACATGACCTAGTTACTCAAGATAATCCACAGACCTTGTTGTGAGCAGTTTTTTGTAGGAACCGTTTTCTTTCTGGATCCCCCGTGCAGAAGGAAGTGTGCATCTACTCATGGACGAGAGGCTTGTGTTTGCAACAGTGTGAGATGTAGACATTAATGGCCTCCTCCTTGGCTGAGCTGCAACGTTACCTAGCTCAGTGGTGCTACATGAGCTAGCAGTAGATGCACAAAAGTCACCAAACCTGCCTTCATGACTAAAAGTCTCAAGTCATTTCTCAATTCTTTCAAGTCATTAAGTTGCCAAATCATCCAAACCAAAAGTCCATCATTGCTAAAAAAAAACATGTTTCAACACTGAAACAGATCTTTCTGAAATTTCAATGTTGATTTATGAGAATTTTATTTACTTTTTTTTACAACCATCAGAATTAAACATTGTTTCAATGTTGTTTTAATGTTGAAACAACAACTGACATAAAACCATATTTCAATGCTGAAAGTTGGTCATGTGCTAACTGGGTACCCATTTAGCAGATGCAGAATGTAACTGTCATAATTGTGTCCACCTCACAAATATTAATCCAATATTCAGTCTCTTAAAGCTGTTTTTGGTCTCTTGAGGGTAATACCTGGCTCTCTATCTGCTAAATGCTCCACTTTATCCACTAGCTGGACTCTTAACTGTGTATGTCTGCTGTTTGCTGCTGAGCAGGTGCACTGTTAGTATCTAGAGCTTTTTGGCTGTAAACAGCAGCCTTCTGTGGTGGAAAACAACACTATAAAAGCGGCGAGAGTGAACCAAAACAGTAAAGTTGCAGCCAAACAACGAGCTGAAACTAACCGTAAAATGCCATAAAGCTGAGGGAGGCTGCTGATTCAGGTGATAATTCTCTGTAGGTTCATCACTGCAAGCAACCTCTTTCATACTGTCATTGTTTTCAAATTGTCAATCAATCAAAAATTGATTATAGACACTTTAAGGGGTCAAGTCTCACAGCAGCCAAATTTAAGTCGAGTCTCAAGTCTGCATGATATGTTACTTGAAGTGGATAAAATGACTCTGTGTACGTGACAGGGGTCACTAGTGATGAAGCCACAGAGAATCATCACCCAACTCCACAGCTCCTCTCAGCTCTACACTGTTTTATTGTTTTTCAGCTTGTTGTTTTGGTGAAACAACCTGCAACTTAACAGTTTTTGTTCACTCTCACTGATGTCATCAACTGCTTTTCCACTCGCAGCAGGCAGCTCTTTTAAACAAAGAGCTTCCAGACAAAGTTAGATACTAGATGGTGAACAAAGTGGAGAATTTAGCAACTAAAGAGACAGATATTTCCCTCAGGAGTTGGTGGAGACCAAAAACAGAGCTAAAAGGAGCATGACTATTGGACTTCCTGCAGCCAGCCTGAAACACTACTCCAAATAAATGTTGCTCTCTGCTGGACAGTAAATAGGCAACTGTTTACTAGCATGTTTTGCAGTGGTGGCCCAAGCACCTTTGGTGCCCTAGGCGAGCTTCCCCTGCACCCTTTAACATAACCATGTTTCATATGGAAAAAACATCTTTAAAAAGCCTTTTTACTGTATGATACATCATAATACCCTTTCTGATATCTTGTATAGTGTTGAGAAAACATCAACAAATTTCACCTGCAAACAGCTGTATTTATTGAAGTTTCTCACCAGAAGCTACATATTACAAGATTACATTGAATGCATCATGAGAACTTTATAATTTACCTTCGCCCAATACTCATTTTTACTAAATACAGCTCAAACGCTTCACAGTGTATATTTATGCAACCTCCCCTAGGCCTGTCTTTCTCTCCACATCAGGGGCGGACTGGGACTAAAAAACAGCCCTGAATTTTGAGTCGGCCCAGCCCACAACAACCGGTGCGCATACGGTATGCGCTTCCTTCTTCTTCAATTTCATTGGCGGCCGGCCGGCTCATAGATATCTATGGGCCGGCTGGCATCCAATTTAAAGGCTGCCACCTAGCGGACTGGACGTGGAACAGTAGATTATCAGGGAGAAAAAAGAAAAAAAAAAAAAAACAAAAAAAAACCGGTGATGACTGCTTGGTGGCCGCCGGCCGTCCTGGAGTACCGGCCATTCTGTGATTCTCCAGAACCTCCAGATGGCCAGTCCGCCCCTGCTCCACATCCACTCCTCTCAATAGTTAAGAGGTAGTTGAGTGGGCACCAGAGAGCTTTTGCCGTCTTGAGATGATAATGATACATTGTGTTTCGGAGTTAACTGGCCCATTTCCTCCAGATAGCAGGTAAAGTGCAATGAGCTGTAGAGTGGGAACCCAGAAAAAAAGGCCTCTGTATTATTTAGTAGGCTTTGCTATGTAGTTGTGTTGTTGTGGCCTTATGTAACATTTCAAAATAATAGTAGTAGTATTAGTTAAAATGGTGAAAAATAAACATTTAGATTTTTTTTTTTCTTCCACCAATTTGTGGCGCCCCCTATGGATGACGGCACCTTTAGCATTCGCTTATACTGCCTATGCGGTGGGCCGGCACTGTGTTAGGCATATCAACTTCATGAGGTGATTATGTGTTGAAAGCTGGTTCCACTGCCCCCAAGTGGCCAAAAAACAAGTTCAATGAAAATCAGACCCAAGTCCAGAACTGATTAAAAATTCGTAACTTCCAAAAATTGGCTATTTTCTATCTGTTATCTGTCTATTTACAAGTATAACAGAAACAAAATGTAGCATCCAGCTTTACTACAAAGAAGAAAAACAAAGGAGGAGAGGACAATAGAGAAAGATAAAGAGACAGCAGGGCAGGAAGAGAAAAAAGAGCAACCGTAGGAAGACAGAAGAGTCATCCTCGCCCCGGGCATTTCTGCCCAGATAATGAGTAGGTGAGGAGAATCTGTGTCACCGGGTGGCGTGGCTGGCAGCGGCAGTAGTTGACTCTCACGGACCAGCTGGACAGTCAAAAGGCCAAACAGACTGCCACTTTATTCTGTCACTGCTATTACTGCTAATGTCAAATGTATTTCCCCCTCCATGTCTTTCCATCTTCGCCTCACAGGAGCCACAGCTGAGTTAAATCTGTGAGTTGGTTATGAAATCTCCACATAAATCTAGTCAAATAGTAAACTTTCACTGATTCGCTGATAAAATGAAACTAGCAGAGAGAAACACAGAGCAAGACTCAGATCACTTGTGATGGCAGAGTGGGAAAACTGTCACAAGAATGTGACAGAGACACAAGATACACGCAGACAAACAGACCCAGAGATAGACAGGCCGCCTGATTGATGATGACGTACTCTGTATTATCCCTCAGTCATGTCACAGTTAAAGCAGAAAACAGGGCAGGATGAATGTGACTATTATTTTTATCCATGATAGGATATGATCCTAATCTAATCTCCTCATAGCCAGGGGTAAAAGAACAAGTTGAGACATGTGACGTCATACACCTCCTGCCCACCCCCTCACTAAATGTGAAGGTGCACGACGAGAGCTACATGTTCTTAAAGTAATGTCTGCCACTTTGTCATTTGGTATAAAACTATATGCATATCACTTTAACACTTTAATGATAATTAGATATGCATTTAAACATGAGGAGAGGAAGTTTTTGATTTATTAATTTGGGCAGTATGGAAACACTCAGAAAAGTTATAAGTTCATGTTTTCAGTTGTTCTCCCAGTTGTTAATTTTGCCAAAGGTCACATTGAATGTGTAAATGTTAAAATAACATATTAGCTGCCAAGAACAAGGCCATTAGGCAGGATTTTACAAATATACCGGACTTTCTACATGTTTTTTTTATTATTTGTATTTTCATCTTACCTATAACATTAATAGTTTAGCTCTTCACTTTCCCCCCTGTAAATTATACGTCCCAAAATGATGGTCTAAACACTATTTCGAAGTCTTCTTCACACATCCAGGAATAAAACTGTAAATACCAAATTCATTTTTGATGTAATTTTTTGTTGGTGGTTGAAAAGTAGTTTTGTATCCAAAACACTGCTCAGCACTAAAACTCAGCATTTAAAAATATCCACTATGTAAATATGTTTAATTGCAGGATATAATCTCAGACCATTTTGTTAAAGTACCAAATTTCACAGACACAACATGATACCAATGTCCTTAATTTTAGCTGTGCCCCAAACACTGTCAAAGTGAATTCCTGGACCCCCTCCCCACAACAAGCTGAAAGCAGCTGAAAGCCAAATAACAGGTAAGACTGTAGAATAATATCAACCCTTTCGTATTAAAGGGAGAAGTCTGAGTCACTGTCTGTACCAAAATATTCCACTGTGGAGGCTGAAAGGAATACTTCATCCCCCACATGACCATTTTTATATCAGTTATTTACCCCTTGAATTCAGGAAGACAACTTTGTTTTTCTTATTTTCCTCCATGGTGAAGAAAAAATCCAAAAACAGAGAAAATTCCTGATGAATTGAAGTAAAAGGGAGGCCAAGTTTAAACACAGCAAAAGTTTATCAAATCATAATACTTCTGCATAAACTGCACAGTACTCAGATTTTTCGCCATTTTTTGATTCATCACTGCTGTCTCTGCTCCTGTCTAAAAACACACCTTTTCAAGCCAGCATATTCTGTCTGATTTAATAATGACACACATATTGAGACCTTCACTGATGATGATTTGGCTTTATAATCATGATTTTATACCAAATATTTGTAATTACAATTTCTGTCTTGTCATTTTATTAACCTCTATTTTATATTACAGAATTGTTTGATTTTATGATCTATGGATACATTGCTGCTTGTTTTTTTTTTCTTTTTTAACTATGTATTTTAAAGTGTCCTTGAGTGCTTTGAATGGTGCCTATAAATAAAATGCATTATTATTACTATTATAACTCCCCGTAGAGGTATGCAAGAAACAGGTGAAGCTGGATGTCGTAAACTTCCAGGGCTCAGCCCAAACCTAGGGGGTTAAGTGGGTATGCTCCCCTAGGAAGAATTTTTCCCATTTACAGCAGCTATAGGCACTCGTTTTCGAGCTATTTGAGACAATAGAAGGCCAACAACTCTATGCTTAATTTGGGAAAAACATAGCTGCCAAGAAAACAAAATTATCCTGGAGAGTGTAAATCCTATTTTGTATCTAATTGGTTTTCATCATTTCGAAACCATAACACAAAAAATTGAGGATGAATTATTTTCACTCCTGTCACCTAAAAAGATGAAAAACTTGTCTGATAATAATAATAACTAATTTGCTTCATATATTTGCTGGTCCAGTCAGAGAGACTGCGGGGATATGACATGAAGTTGAAGCTATTTTAAAACCAAAACGATTGGGGCCTGATCCTGAATCTAAGATAACACAGAGTCACTGATTGATATACAAATGGACATTTGTCTTCTCTTAATGATCAATCATCAAGGTTAAAACAGAGCTATCTGAGGCCCTGTTTAGTAAGGGATGCTTCCCTGTAATCCCTTTCACTCCAAAAAACTAATAGACTCTTGCTATTTCAATGTCAAGTGGCCATGTCCTCGCTTCATATCTCAGTACCCAACAATCAAACCTTGCTATCACTGAAACTTGAACTCAAAGGTTCAAGTTTCTTCAGTCCTTGTACTTTCTCGCCGCTTTGTCACCAACTGAAACCGCTTTTAACAGCTGTATTATTTTTTTTTTTGTCTGACTGATTCACAGCCCGGCTCTTTGTCCTGCCCTACAGCCTCCATTTGTATTCCCCTTTTACCTTCTCCACTCCTTCTCCAAAGTTCAGCTGCATTCCCTCCATCCCATTATGAAAACCTGTGCCTTGCTGCTTCCTCTTTGAGACAAAGAGCCTGCCTTTCATAGAAAAGTGCTCTCTCTTCCATGAATACGTAGTATTAATAGCATCTACCTCGCATGCGGCTTTCACTGCAGCCTCACAAATGGAAATGTTTTGTAGGAAGGTGTGCATCTAACATTTCTCACAAAAGGAGTCAGACGAGTAAGTGCCACGCCACTGGCACTATTATGATTTTTTTTTTCAGGCTATGGCTGAATTATTGATCACATTAGTCTAAAAGAGTGGCAGCTCGCTGATCAATAGCAGCCCCTTAAGGTTCCATTAGCTCTATTGTTCAATAATGACTGGTTCTTTTGCGATGCATTTAACTGGCAGTAATACCTCATCAAAAGCTATATTCCCCATTAACTCCATTCAGTCTATATGAGCCCTGTCCAACACAGAGCCATGACATATGACACAACAGCTTCTAACAGCTGATTGCTTTTGAACTTTATTGAATGGACATGGCAAATTTAGGTTCTTTAAGTGGCGAAGAGAAAAAGCAGCTGACAGTCATAAGGCCCTGACATTGACAACAATGTAAAGGCGCTTGCATAGCGATCATTATAATATGCTTATTTAGAAATCTAATCAGGAGCACCATTTTTGTTTGTTTGTTTGTTTGTTTGTTTGTTTTGTGGGCGTGGTTTCAAAATTCAACTTCAACAGTTTCACCTCATTATGAATGTACTCTTTTAATTTATTTAATAAACTAGATAGTTCTAGATCTTAAGCTTTGCTAAGCTGTGTTTCAAGCCATTGTAAAATATACATTATCATTGAATCAATCAAAAAATAAAATGCCATAAAAGAAACAAAGAGAACCAGGGAACCCACAGTGTCCTGTTGCTTTGGGTAGCAGAAGCAACAGGTATTTCTCCAACAGTCAACTGACCTTTTATCTCCTTTCATAACAGACAAACTCCAATCAATGATCTATGGTAAGTTAACAATGTAGTGAGCTAGCTTGCATGTTTTTATTTGTAGCCTATGGAGTTCTCCAGGAATGAGCCTTAAAACCTAGGAATAACTTAGCATTTTAGCACTATGGGTTCCCTCGTCTTGAAGTCAATGGTTTTTTTGAATGGGTTTTTGGTTAGACACCTGAATTAAGGACTGTGTTTCAGTCAGGAACACTCTCATCATAGATTTAACCATTTATTGCAACAAATGGAAATACAGTTATACTTGGCACTGATGGTTCCACTCTTAAGATGCTCCCTGGATCAGACAAGCAGCATGCTAAGCCAAAACAGGGAGCGCAATGCAGAACCCCCCCCCCAGGGTGTACAAGAGTGGGCCCAAGCAAGACATTAAATACCATTTCAACTTCGAGCCATGTTAGGACTCTGAATTAGAAAGATGTAGGCTGGGGCGGTGGACGTAAAGCTTTGCCGCTGGCAGCTGCAGCAGGGGTGTGTGGCATCACTGGTGTAACAGGGATCAGTGAGTAGGAAGCCATGTTTAAATGGACCCCTTGTTGTGAGAATGGGCTGTGATTGGTGTGACTGATTAGAGGCAATGATCCGATCAGCTGGCTGTCAGCTGATTGCAGCTGGGGCGTATGACTTCCGTGTCCATGTCCCTGCAAATCTTTATTTAACACAAGCTTTGGAAACTTTAACATTTTGTACTATGACAACAAGTGGCTAAATGAGACTACTGAACGTCATCAAGCTGAACACGATTTTACAGCCTCATTGTGGTCGAGATGTGAAGGCATGTGACCCCAGTGTGGTTCATTTAGAATCTAACATGACCTTTTTACTTCCAGTGATTGTATTTAGGCTTCAAAAATCCTAAAAGTGCTGTTCATTTGTGAAAATAATCTTGCTAACAAAACATGTAAGTGTCACAAACATTTAGTTGCCACAAAGCTTATTTTCTGCAGTAACCCAAAAATTTTTTTTGTTTTTTTGATGAGGGAACCATGGCGACAATAACTTCCCCATTGGCCCGCAGAAAGACGTCATCCCTGGCTCCATGTTGCCACGGATTTTTAAAGCAGTCTGCACTTTCCACTGCATCTGTATGTTGCTTTACCCTGGAAATCCAGACCCAAATCTAGAAAGATTTAGGGTCTGGCCATGAGTAATGCAAATGGCCCAACTCGAGGGGCGGCACCAACCATGCATTTGTGAATATCACTACACGCAATTGGATAACACTACGACCAATCAGAACAATACACGGGGTGACGTATACGCTTAGCAGGGGAGCTAACTGGTAGATTAGACTCTTGCCATATCCGGTCAGCAAAACAGCAAAAACATCCTTCTTGCAAAGGAAAGATTCGAGCGCCATCTTCTGTTCCTCTTTTAGAGAAAAAGCCAAGTCTAACTCGTTCATTGTAGCGGCCAAAGCCGTTTCAAACAACTGGTGTTCATCCGTAGCCATCTTGCAATGTTTACTGACTGATTCCGGACTGCGTCGTCGCAGCGCTGTCGTCATCTGTTCAGCTCGCCTCTGGCCCACCTATATCAGATACACCGATGTGATTGGTGCAGCTTGGTTTCATGGGCATAGGTAATGAGCATCATTACTGATTGCCAGAGTGACTCGCTGAGCAAATTCAAATTGTGCTCTCGCGAGAACTCTGGATTTCCAGGGTAATGTTACTTGGCAATCATTCTGCTAAATCTAGCTGATGAACTATTTGTTGTCAAAAATTGTTTGCATTCTTTGTCACTGTGTGGTTATTTTATGAAACATTGCCAAGTTTATGTATCAACTAGGGATGGGCATAAGTATTTGAGTACTCAATTTGGGTGTCAGTATGTGTTTACCACATAGAGGTATAGCATTTTTACTTATTTGTCCAGCTTTTTGAAAGAAGACAGACAGGCAGAATGGTGATAAGGACTTGATGTTTGGAATTATTTCCACAAACTAAGCGAAATGAAGCTGTAGTGCAAGCTATGTAGGCTAACATTAAACTTGCATATCATATTCATTTCAGACCCAATTCATCTGTTCTTTTTTTTTTGACTAGTTAATAATTTAATGTGATCAAATATGGAAATTACTTAAAATGCCCATCCCTGGTAATAACCATTTTTAAAAAGGCAATAAGCCACTAGAGACCCTTGGTTTACAGTGATTATAGAACTTAGCTGTACCAAGGGTCTCTAGTGGCTTATTGCTAAAAACAGACGATAAAACATCCAACATTGATCTGAGGGACAGACGGTCTTACGTGATATATTCATTTATTCTGTCTGAATTAAACTTGTCAAACCTCAAATGAGAAGGGGAGTGACACCTTTGCATCCATTCATGTTCCTGACCACCTGATGAATTTAAAGTAGAACTGAATTTTGTATGCTCCTCCAATATGTGTAAGGCCATGTGAACTATGATGACACTGAAGCTATTATTTTGATCTGTGGAAACAGTGTCTGAGCATGAGCCAGCAATACGAGGAGCTGCCACCTTTCGTAGTGCATGCTGAATGTCATATTGTAAAACATTGATTCTGTAGGAGAAAACTCTTCACGCAGGCTAGTTGTTTTTAGATTCTTATCCACCCTGCATGTATAACCCCAACACGTGTGTCATGACATGTTTTCATGGACCTCCCACGTCCAGATACAACGTGAAAGGTGCCCTGGGTGCATTGGTTGTTGACGTCCTGGGATCAAATTATGCTGTTACGTGCATTGTCTTCTTTAAAAATTCACCTCCGTTTCACCGGAAATTCAACGTCTCTTTTAAAATAAACGCACTATGTCAGTACAACAACATGAATTGGCAAATTTTTCCTCCAACAACTAATGCTCGTGGTTGGGTTTAGGCAACAAAAGTTTAGGAAAAAAGAACAGGGTTTGGCTTAATTATCTTAAGGGACGTGTGCTATCCCAGGTGAAAGTGTTTGCTGGACCTATCCACCATTGCACCCACCCGCCATTGTCTGACTTTTGCTGCCTTAACTTTTGTTCTTGTCCCAGCGCATTTCCCATTGATGCCGCCGAACGTATCATGCCGATGTTCAAGGATGGCTTTTTTTGTCATAGGCCGTAAGGTGAACCCTGTTCCACAGTCACAGGACCACACAATCTTTACTTCATAAAAAGATTGATTCATGTTTAGCTAAGCAGCGGGGAGTTCGTAGCTCGTTCTTCATGGATACGGCGATGTATATAGTTCTGTTTAAGCTCCTGTCTGCTCACTTTGAGGACTTCCAAGAAGGTTTTCCTCCTCATCGCTACAGCTGAATGAAACCGCGAGGCCACCGTCTTCCTTTTCTGTTTACGAGAAGCAGGTACCGTATTGGTGTAGCACGATCACGCGAACTAAAATCTCATTACGCTCAGAAGGAGCTAATGCCGAATTACGGCCGTGATCACAGGGCATGTGCGGGGTTATGAGCTACGAACTCCCCGCTGCTTAGCTAAACATGAATCGATCTTTCAATGAAATAAAGATTCAGAATCAGTTTCTGTACAACTTTTCCTGGTTCACCTTATGGCCTATCAGTGTTTGATGCCGAAAGTCAGTGGCCAAGTGCCGGATTTCAACAACTTTGGAGTGAGACCAGGTTGATTACACAATAAAAGACAACAGTCTTCAGAGTTTGATATGAAATACGCTTAGTGTAGATTATCAGAGAGTACTTGTAGACCCAGCTGGTCCCAGGAGCAACTAAACTGTCTTAACTATTCATTCCCTTTTATGCATTTCTCATACTCTTCCTATTGAGGCCTAAACAGAGTGTACTGTCCTTTCATTACCCTTTTTTTTAAAGTGTTCCTTTGTAGTTCTTGTCATTTTATGTCTCCGATATAAATGTAGCTTGATCATTAAAAAAAGCACATAGCAAAAATAAAGGTAAGAAGTTAAAGACAGCAGCTCTATCACTTCCATTATACAACAACATGTTAGATTGTATTTTCTGTTTACTCTGACTTTGTGTTCATGTCTGGTTTTTCATTTCTGCTTTAATTTAGAGAATTATTTAGTCCCGCTAAACTGACATTGATTTGACTGGTCTGTTTACAGAAGGAAAAACAGAAAATTGAAGACAACAAAAGAAACGTGAAACGGCCTGTCGAACGGTTTTCTGTGTGTGTTTAGTTTTAGATAACTGAAAATGAGATCTGATTGTATTTTGATGTTTGATTTTGCTCTCCTACATTAAGATTCTTCTTCACATCCACTCTCTAATTAATGCCTTGAAGTCAGAATGTTAAAGTCTTAAAGAAAAGTTGTTGTTTTTTCATCTCAGAAGAGGCAGCACATTGGTTTTAGTTAAATAAAGTTATTATTAAGTGAGTGTATTTGAATCTACTGAAGCTTCAAAGTGTTTTGGAGCAGCAGATACAACTATACAGCAGCTCACAGTTGTCGGTACTCTACGTCCCAGTAGTCCGTGGGAAAAAATCCGAACTACTATATGTTTTCTGTCATTCAGTTTTGCATGCATTAGAAGGGTTTTTATTTACATTTGGCGAAGACTGAACTGGATCTGACACATAATTTGTCTTTGCTTGTTCGTCCAGGTTCTAAAGCAGAGTCAGATGTGAGTATGATGTCAGCTCAGTTAGTTTGCATTCAGTGTTTCTCACAGAAACACATGATGTGTGTCCTTGAGGCTTAACAAGCATGTGTTTAATTTCTCATAAAATATTAACCGAAGAAAAAAAAAGAAAGTCAAAGTCAACAAAAGGAATGTGAAACGGCCTGCCGAACAGTTGTGTATTTACTTTTAGATAACAGAACATGATGATTTGATTGTATTTTGATGTAATGTTAAAATGTGTATTTTAAAAAAACCTCCCTGGAACAGCACTGAGCTTTGAAGCCAATTTGACATAGTGGCCAAATGAGGAGTTACAATGTCCAAGTTAGTCTCATAATGCCACTGGGCCTAAAAAAGCTTTTTCCCATAGACTTACATTGTGAAAGAGACATCTGTTGATCAGAAGTTAAATTATTTTGAGAGTCACCACCCCACAAAATGACTGTTTTGACTTTGATTTAATCCATTCAGTCTGGTAACATTTCAAAAGAACAGCTGCACTATTAAATCATTTTATCCCCATTCAAGTTAGTGGAGGGCTAAACTGGAAGTTTGTCGCTTGGTCTCACTTGGATGCCATGAGTCTCTATTGTGCTCTGTGGGCCCCACAATACAGATGATCCAAATATCACGTGACTAGAGCCTTTTTCGGCTACATGCACCACTGAGCAACCTTCATAGGAATGAACAGGGCCCCGCCTCTTGCGCCTCTTTCAGTTCTCTTTATATATCTACTATTTTAAAGCATGCAGTATTTGCATCTATGTTTGCTAATATTCTTCTTCACTGCCTTCATGTGTGAATTGATCTTTCGCTAAGCCCCGCCCCTTTGTGACGGTCCAACAAGCTGTCGGAGTAAGCATGGAGCCCACACTGTAACTAACTGCACTCCCTGAAGAAATATTATCATATATTTGGAGAAATGAAACAGTGATTCCAGAGAGAAGCAGACAGAGGGGTCTACAGTCTGTGTTTGAAGGATATATCCAGGATGTCAAACTGACTCAGCAG
>NC_065514.1:11987904-12136969 GCF_006386435.1 Epinephelus moara | reverse complement strand
ACCCTACACTTTTCAGGGTTTGATTTTGGTTTTGGAACAGGGAAGAAATGTATATCTTTTTCCAACCTCTCCAGGTAAAGAGTATCATTAATACACAACGTGCCCCAGGCACAACATTTAGCTCCAAATCCACAAAACCAGCCTGAAAATGAAGGAAATCTGAAACGATTGCATTAGAGTCAATGGAGCACAGCTGTGTTGTTGTCAGACCCTGGTCTGAGCCGCCCCGATGCTACGTTAAAATTAGCCAGTCTGCGTTGGGAGTCAGGACTTAGCGAAGGGTCAGTTGCTACATTTCTTTGCATGTTACTGTCATCAATTGCCGATCAGTGGAATAGCGTGAAACCAGTGCCAGGAATGTGAATCGCATTGTGCTCCTCATGTATGCCCTAGACAAACAAAACAGGAAACCACTCACACAAACATTGCTCCATAGCGCTACTAGTGGTCAAAAACTCCACAAGATATCTTTAATCTGGAACTGTATAACTGAAATAACAGTTGCGGAACAGTGGTGTGTTCACAAGATGTGTAATTTAAAAAATTAAATCTGGAAAACAACATCAGCAATTGTGGTTACTGCCAAAAGGATAATGCTATATTAGTGGCTCCGTCCATTAAAATGGATCCATTGTGAAAGTGGAGGTTTACAGCTATACGTGCGGCGCTTTGTGCAAAGTACATGATTGTGTGATTGCAGAGTTTGTCGTGTGAGGGTTAAAATATGACAACACACCACTGTATCCAGTAACTTTGGGTTAAATAATGCTAAATTACAAACTGTAGGGGACTTGAGATATCTGTTTGCTTATTTTGGGACTTACATATTTTTAAAAGCAAAGCTAGATTTATCAGAGCTTTAAAAAAAAATATCCTGGTCGTAATTATGACTTCGAGTTTGACTTGAACATAATTTACAAGTCAGAAACTGGTAATTATGGCATCTCCCATACGACATGAATGCAGCATGAGCAGCACTGGTTCACGACTTAAATATATAATTTTCACTTCGGTTCATGCTGCATTTTTTAATGCTGCGACTTTCCGAGTGATATGCCTGTTGGGTCTGGACAGTGGTCATATCTCTGCTGGACACTGGATTTATTTTAATACTTCTATTATTAGAATATGACCAGCAGGATGTTCTCTGGTTACAGTGAGATCCTCATACAGTAGCTGCCATGATTTACAGGAGGTTTCTAATTGAACTGCCAGGCCTGCCTGTGTCCGAGCGTGATCAGTGATCTCTGCTCTGTTATGTGGTGAGCTGGCTGCGGGAGAAGAGTCAATGCCTCCTCTTCTAATCAGACTTCTAGCTGTTCTTGTAACATGAATGATGTCTAGTCAAACCTCCTGTGTTGCTCTTATATTGACCAATCTATTTATTACGTTCTTTCACATTGTCACCTTTTTAATGACATTCCTGTAACACTCCGTAGTAAATTCTGATGAGCGCACTGATGTTTTTCTTGTATTTTGAGGTTGTTACAGCAGTAGTTGGTGGTGTGTGTGTGTGTGTCAGCGCATGATGCTCAGGGGAGCTGTGTGCCATGAGTGTGTTCAGCAGGACCTCTTCAGCCTTTTCCTTGGACCACTGACTGTGACTATCACAGTGGCCGGCTAATCTTTAGGCCCGCAATGAGCTAAAAAGTGAGCAGAGACCGGGCAGCAGGTGTGGTGTCACCATGGTATTCAGTTCCAGCTCAATCTCCAATTCAAATCCCTCAGTTACAGCCATGACATGTTTGGCTACTACGAAGGTTATTTAGGCCCACGACAGACCAGCATTATAAGAATAAACAGCAACAAGGGCATTAAAAATTAAACATAATAAAAAATGAATATTGGGTTATGTAGCACTGGCCTGCACAGTCATACCCATTTGTCCCGTCGCTTATTTTTTTCTTGTTCTTCTCCGCAGAAGGACAACAATAAAATGGATTTGTGGTCTCAGGTGCCACAGCTGCACATTGACCCAAATACAAAGCATCAGTCCAACGAGGCATGAGTGCAGAACGCATCTCATCATGTCTGTGTGTGTGTGTGTGTCATCTTAATTGCATGGATAGCTGACTTTTTTTCTGAAATGGGCACAAGAAAATGAAACCCTGGTTGACATTTCTTTTCCAGCAATAGTCTTTCAATGTATTTTCTTTCTACAATTACTTTTTCATAAAGTAGCTTTTATTGTTGGTGCTGAATTCCACCTGGCCTGAGCCAGGTCATTGAAGACTGTGAGATGAGTTTAGAAGTGTAGGCAAAAACAAGTACGTGGACCTTGAGTTGAGATTATTTTGTCTAAAAAACTGGAGTGTTGACGCAAGATTATTCCAGACACTTGACATCCTGAGTTCAAGACGAGACGAGGCTACAGTCGATCCTTCTCTCAAACACGTTGACATCTCACAGCAGGAAAAGCACAAGTATCAATAATAAAATTAATTAAGGCTAAATTCCATGTAGCTTGTTCAGTTACTGTGTCCTGATACTGAGCTGACTCACTGACTTTGTCTACATACACACTAATATCCTACTATTATTCCAAATATGTCAGTATATCAAATTTGATATTACAAATTAGACCTTATTCTGAATTTGACATTTTCCATTTGAAATGTGGGATATGCCGATATTATTCAGGTTTTAGGAGCATTCTTGTACACAGTGCTTTCGGAATATGAGCCTCAGCCAGTGCTGGGCAGTAACCCATTACTAGCTCTGCGCTGTTATATTACTTTTTCCAGTAATGAGTAGCAGAACTAATTACCAGTAAAACTTTTACAGTTACCCCAAAACCAAACAACTCATTACAATTCGTTGTTATCATATCACTACTAACTAAAGTACAATAATCTCATCAGCGAACCCATAAGTAGTAGTAAGCTAGTTTGGAAAATAGAAACGCTTACCTTAGCGACTGGAACCATTACTTTGGTTTTGTCGGGAGGAAAGATGACAAGAACACTGCTGCAGCAGGTAGTTGGACTAAAATCTTAGTCCGACAGTACAACAACGCAAAGCTCCAGGAAATACACCCCACCCAAAGTGAGTCCTTATAGGCCACAGAGGTTAGCTGTAGCGGCTAAACAACTAAAACTAGATTTTAATCGTGTACGGGCTACATGGAAGTAATGAAACTTGAATGACTCTCCGTCTTTCAGGCAAAACCTTAGGAGAATACCAGTAACCCCCAATTTCCACCAGATGCGTGTTGGTTGCGTCTCCGCTCCGGCACGGCAGCGGAGCTGATAGGATTCAATTCTAGTCAATGTGTGTGTTTCCACTGGCTGCAGCTGTGCTGCGTTCCGGCTCCGTCTCAGCTCCGGCACTCCGGAGCCCTCCGCAACAGATACGCAGGACTTCTATTTATGCCGGACGCCGGAGCACAACGCAGCAATTCAGCACAGAGCAGGTTGTGCAGGGCAGGAAGTCATGCACAGAAATAAAATAAAACATCCGGTTAATTTTCAAAATAAAATACACAGTGTTCACCGCGGATCATATTTCCCTGCACTACACATTGAAAACTACATAATGGGCAGAGGCAGGCCTGAAGTCAACAGGTCAGAGGTTTTCAGACGTCATTTCACCCCGTTGACACCATGGACAGCAAACACAGCTGGTGGGTAATTGACGGACGGCGGAGCACGCAGCGGATAACCAACGCAGCCGTTCCGCAACGGACACGCATCCAGTGGAAATCCGGCGCAATGTCTTACATTTTTAGAGTAATGAGCCAACTACTGGTCTCAACTGGGTTTTTTTCTGCAGTTTGCAACACACAGCCTCATGCCTGTTACGTACGTATTTTGACATTGTTTGACGCTGTCTGACTGTCCTATTATTTAATATATCGCGTGCTCACGGGCTGCAGGCAGGTCAGCCCTAGTTTCGTACTGGAGAAACGTCAAATATTGAACATCCTATCACTCATTTAGACAAAAGTAGATCGGAAAATAGGGCCCAGGTTGAAAAAAACATTAGTTCCCCTTTAAGGTTGCCACTTGAAAACAACCTAATTTGGGAGGCAGGGACAAGCAGTAGGTGTTGAAAGTGAGTTAGCAAATATTAGATACAGTACGAACAAAACACTTGTCGAAAACATCCACATCATGTGTGTTGTGAGTGCCCACAGTGGCTCGCAGTCAAAAACAAAATTCCCAGTTGTTCAAGGCTGATTAAATCCGGTCACATGCCCCTCCAGCTGCAGGAGCATGTGACCATATTAAATCTCTCTGTATAATAGAGACTTCCTGAAATGAAGGAATACGAGCAATAACAATGCTTGTATTTCAGTAGTAAAAAATTCATAGATGAGCATAAGGACGAGAGAAGGAAAACAGACAGGAAATGAGGAACAGGTCACAGAGGGAAGAGACAACAGGGGGAAATAAAAGACAGAAGGGATGAAGGGTAAGGATAAATGAAGGGAACAAATAAACGAGTGAAGGTCATTTCTTAAGGGAGGGCAAGAAATTCACTTTAAAACAAAGCCTGGGAGACAGAACAGTTAAAAAGTGTGTGTGTGTGTGTGTGTGTGTGTGTGTGTGTGTGTGTGGTTCTCCCGGCCAGGCAGCAGGTGCTGGTTTGGTCCCTGCTCCAGTGAGCTGTGTCTGGGTGTCTGGGTGTCTCCACTCCCAGCTGGGGCACAACAAGTTCTGGAGTGTGTGTGTGTGTGTGCGTGTGTGTGTGAGGTGAAAGGAGGTGAGCTGCCATGTGGACGAGGTGATTAGATTAGCAGCATCTGAGGCCTGGGCGCTTGGCCGGGTGTCTATCGGAGGGTCAGGGCTCGTCTCTCAGCGTACATTCAGCTGCTCTGTGATTAGCCGCTGATGGGCGAAGTCACCCAAAACTTACAGCCGAGCCAACTTTTCTTCTCCGTAAACAAGTAAACAAGGTGACCGTGTTCTGCATTTGCCAATATGTCTCTGCCCATCGAAAATTAATGAGCTCACAGCCGTGAGTCTTGGCTGATGGTGATATATCGGTTATGTGTACATACAGAAGGACTGGATGTTCAGCTGGCACCGTGCTCTGATTGGTCTGTTGTCTCTCAGGGCAGATTTTATTTTGCACTAATTATGAGCATTTTTAACCAAAACCACATGATAAACTCAGGACCAGAATCATGAGCTAAAAGTCCATTCATTTTTGTCGTTTCACTGCAACTTCTGAATAGAGACATTAAGCAAAGTGGACCAACAATAGTTTAAAAATCTATTTAAAAAGAAGGCATGCAGAGGCGGCAGGAACTTCACAAGCTGCTTCACATGAAGAGCTTCCACCAACAAGCCAGCAGGAAGCTTTAGTGTGATGCAGCTATAGGAAATGCAATGTCATTGCCACTGAGCAGACTGTTTCAAGTGGTGTTATTCTTTCAGAAAAGTTGGTCCAAACAACAGGAACTGGGCATATTTGGTGCTATTTTGGTCAGCAGATAATATTTCAGGGAGGAATGCTGCCCTACAAAGGCAAAATACCTTACTGTTGGCTTTAACTTAAGGACTTTTCAAGTGATTTCACTGGTCATCATTTGGTGTAATGCGCTCATTAAATTCAGTCTGAGCTGTTTTAAGTCAGTCGTTTTCTCGTCTTGACATTTAATATTAACCTAAGTTTTTAGTCTTGATTCATGCAAATAAGTTCAATGACGTGAGAACTGTCAATGACCAACAGCTTTGCTCTCTCAGTACCAAACAGGAAGCAGCAAACTGGATAGACAGTAAACATAGAGGGAATCCAGGGAGGCATAACAGCATATACAAGTCTTGGTTCTCTTGTTCTGTGGAAAAAGGATGAGAAACTGGTAGAGTTGTGGTGTTAACAAGAGTTGGTGTTTGATTCGGACAGTATCTGATTAACCAACCAGCAGTTACTCTAGTGAGATATCTTAATTTTCTAAATGATTTGCCTCCTCATTTCCACAGTCTTTCCTTCTGAGTGTGCAGCTAACCATCAGCTGCTGGTAGCAAGCTGAAGCAACAAAATTCAAAATGTAATGTTTGTATGCAAATACAAATTATCTTTATGGATTATATTGATGCCGAATTGACAAAAATACTGTCAACATGTGACGCCTTTTACCTTGTGTCTCTAGAGGTATGTGTTTTTGCAGATACGTAAGAAATTGTTAATGTGTCATATTTCTTAAAGGGAGTTTGGTGGAAAATTTTCCACCAGGAGCAGGATTGGGAAATAATCTCAAAAGGAATCTAGTTGTAGCCCTGCAAATAGTGACCGCAGCAAGATCCAAACTCTTTGTAAAATCTTAAAGTCTAAGATATAAGACATAATTCACCAGAGTGAAGCCAAGAACTGAGGAACATGACTTTGAATTTGTTCTGGTGTCCAGCTAAATGAAGTGTAGGCATTATATTGTGTGAGCTTTTTAAAAACTAGTTAGTTATAGTTATTCATCTACAAAAAAATCTGGAGCTCAAACTTGACCTTTGACTCTAGTTAGGAAGTTAAGGTAAAAGGCATTAACTTGTATTTGATCTCATGCTTGATCACAGTAAGCTGTCATAGTCTGCCTTTCCTTCATTCCTCATGTGTCAGCCTTTTGTTTCTTGTGGTTTGTCTCTCTGTGTCTGTGTGTCTGGGCGTGGCTCTCATCACTCCTGCTGCAAATCTGCCTGCTCACCTGAAAGCTATCTGCTAATCTAGCAGTACTAATGACAGCCCACTTGTTGCTTACTGTTTTTTCCTCTTGGATTTTTTATTTTTTTGCCTAAACCTTGTTTCTCTGTGCCTCAGACCCACACTCACCAGTCACCTGTTTCCCTGCCAACCAGTTCCCAGCCCTGCTCAGCCTGCCTGGCCTGTTTACCCCAAATGCACTGGATCAACCCAAGACACCTCTTCTTGCCTCATTGAAAAGAAATCCACTTGAACCTGAACAGGTGTCTGAGTCAAGCTTTTGGGTCCAGTTCCCTCTATACAACATAAGCATGTTGCAACACCCAAAACTGTAACTTAATGTGTGGCTAAAGAAAGCATTCTTAGCACAGCAAAACAAAGCCAGAGAGCCTTAAGTTTTCTCCAGAACTTTTTGTAATAAAGGTAAACACTGCCCACTATTTTTAAGCATCTTACTGCTAAGTGAAGGTGTGATGTTTGAGGTGTTGGGAAGCAGTCAATTATCTGTCATATCACAAACATAGCAAGCTTGTTTACATTGTGCACTCCTATTCGTGCCCCACAAGGTTATGATCTGATAAAAGGGGTCGGCTCTACTGTGGAGATGTTTCTGTTGATGTGCGGTTTGTGTTGTTGGTGCAGGTCATCTGCACAATCAGGGAAAGTGAGAGCAGGTGTGCATCAGTAGATCGTCTTGGAAGTGAGGAGCAGGGCACTGTGGAGGTGTGGAAGGAGGGGTGAAACTGTGCTGCAGTAAATAATATTAAATCACAGCTGTGTTCTCAAACGTGTGTGTTTGTGCCTTTAGGGAAATGATGATGTCAGCAGTGACTGAGGAAACTTGCGTTACATCTTTTTTTTTAATATTGTGAGTCATATAAAAGCTGTGTATCTGTCCAGCTCACCCCATGGTTACCTGAGCAGGTGGTACGTTCCAGTGAGGTGAGGCACAGAGGTTATAATACCATGCACTGGTCTGCAGGAGGAGAGGAGGTGGCAGCTTGTTGTGAGGCTGCAGCTTGCTTTAAAAACTTTTTTAATTAGCCATGCTAGCTGAGGGCTGTGAGGATGGCAATGTCAGTCTGCTTGCCCACCACTTTGAACCAGACTGAAATATCTCAACATCTGCAGATATTCAGAGAATAAATCCTGCTGACCTTTCCTCCAGCACCTCTATGAGCTTGGCATTTGTGGTTTTCAGTGAAAAGTCTCAACCTTTGGATGAGTTTCAGTGAAATTTGGTACAAACATTTCTGTGCCCCCTCTCAGACTGAATTTTAACAAGGTTTTGAACTTTCCATCTAGTGCCATCATCAAGTCAAATTTTTAATGTGTCCAACACTCCAATAACCTGCTAAACTAATGTTCTATCAGCCTCATTGGTACTTCCTGTGTGGAGCTAATTAGGGAACGTTAGCATGCTAAAATACTAAGGTGATGAACAAGGTGAACTTTAAAGGTGTAATTCTTTTGTTGTTTGGTGAGGCAAGACTGTATTTTACAGGTGATTAGACAGGAATTAATGTGACTAAACAAACAATGAAACAGACTAGATTGCAGATTTTCAGCAAAGAGAACTCAGACCCCTCTGCAGCTTGCTTAACCTGTGCACTGTGAACACAAAGCGCTCCAGGTTTGCTTTGCTCTTTGCCATTGTATTTAGCCCTCTAGATCACATGCTGTTGCACTGGGAAGCTTAAAAGGATGCAAGACGAGGAGTAGTTTGGTCCACAGAAGATACCGCATGTCTCCAGATGTGGAATGTAGAAATTGGAGGGTAACCCTTGGCGTTTCTGTGCTCAAGACTGTCGCCATTTGATGTATTCAAGTTCATTGGAAAGCGAAGGGCTTTACAATCGCACTGCTGTGCCACGTCAAAGTAGAAACAAAACTATGTCAATATATATTTTATATATAGTGTGAAGAGAAAGAGGACTGAGACCCCATCGGAGCTGAGGTTGACCAGAAAGAGAACTGAGTCCTCTTTCAAATGAACTGACAATGTGAACAGATAAAGAACTAGGTCTCTTTTCTGTTGGTCTATGTATTTGGTGCACTTTAAGAGGTTTGGTTTGTTTAAAAAGGACTATATGTGAAAACATCCTCAGACTGGTACCTGCAGACAAAGAGTTCAGGGGTGTCGAGGCGGGGAGTCAGTAATAGTGAGGACTGACTGTCTCTTATTTAGCTGCATCCAGACCTTAAAGAGGGGGTTGGCCAGTTCAGGGTCACATGTCTCCACATAGAACAGTCCCCAGACCAGGGATACTCAACTTGCGGTGTCTGAGCCAAATCTTGCCCATGATGGGGTGCCAGGTCACCTGGCCATTAAAATAAATGAATTCTAATTCAGTTAAAGTTCCAGTTTAAGCCACATATGTCCTCACTTGACCCATCCAAGGCTGCTCTAACTGGATTTGCCTTGTTGGCAAGGAAGAGTGAGGACAGCAGACATTGAATGGTTGGTTGAAAACAGGCAATTTATTATGCTGATAACTATAATCAGTGTTTGTTTATTAACTGGCCCCTGGCCTTTCATTTTACAGAAGTGCCCCTCGGGCAATGCAAGTTGAGTATCCCTGCCCCAGACCCTAAAGGGTGGAATTTGTTAAAAATGCAATACAATACACAAAATGCCCTTTTTGTTTTCAATATTTACAAAATGGCAAACATTGTAGGCTATCTGCTAAACATCAGCATAGTAGCATTGTCATTTGGAGCATGTTAGCATGCTGATGTTAGCATTCAGCCCAGTTGTGCCCAAGCAAAGCCCCACAAAGCAGCTGGCATCTACACATCTCACATCTAAAAAGGAGGTATATGGGGGAAACCCTTTCCAAGCATCATGTGAATGTTTGTTCCAGTGCTGCAGTTAGTTTCTTGGACACAAATTTGAAGCAAAGCTGAGACCACACCCTTTTTAGTTTTATTAATACATCTATTATTGCAGACTCCGTCATGATGGTTTCTGGTTTATCAGAAAGTCATTTATGCTGTGAATGAATGCAACAGGAGTGTACTAACCCTATCACCAGAAAAAAATGTTGCCATTATAGGTTTCTGCAGGGGCATAAATATAGACTGTGCAAGCAGTGTGGTTGCACTGGGGCCCGTGGGGTGGGGGGCCCATAGATAGAGTGGGCCCTTATGATTGATTGCCACCTTGGAAATATGCCTGTTTTTAAAGAAGAACTTTCATTAAATTAAAACACTGCCATTTGCTATATATGTCCTTGAAAATGGCAAACCCATCTCCATCATGCTTTGTTTTCCCATTCCATTCCATTTTCATCCACTTATCCAGAGCCGGGTCACGGAGGCAGCAGGCCAGGCAAAGCACCCCAGACGTCCCTCTACTGTGCAGCACTTTCCAGCTCCTCCTGGGGGACCCCAAGGTGTTCCCAGGCCAGACGAGATATGTAATCCCTCCAGCGTGTTCTGGGTCTGCCTCGGTGCCTCCTACCAGTGGGACGTGCCCAGAACACCTCCAGTGGGAGGCGCCCAGGAGGCATCCTAGCCAGATGCCCGAACCACCACAACTGACCCCTTTCGATGCGAAGGAGCAGCGGCTCTACTCTGAGCTCCTTACCCTATCTCTAAGGCTGAGGAAACTCATTTCCACCGCTTGTATCTATTAATCATTCTTTCGATTCATGACCATAGGTGAGTTCATGACCATAGGTGAGGGTTGGGACGTAGATGGACCAGTAAATTGAAAGCTTTGCCTTCTGGCTCAGCTCTCTATTCACCACGACGGACCGGCGCAGCGCCCGCATCACTGCAGAAGCCGCACCAACCCGCCGATCTCACGCTCCATTCTACCCTCACTCATGAACAAGACCCCAAGATACTTGAACTCCCTTGCTTGAGGCAGTAACTCTCCCCCAACCCGGAGAGGGCAAACCACCGGTTTCCGACAGAGGACCATGGCCTCAGACTCAGATGCTTTGTTTTTCCTTTTATTGTAAAATAGTCAGTGGCATCTATAGCAAAAGTATATGCTTATTCTTGGTAAGAAACAATTGCTGTTAATGGTACTCTGTTGCTACCAAACACCTTTTTGTTTTGAGCCTTAAAAGCCAATACAAAAACCTAGATGGGTCCCTATAGAACACCCACATATGGAGCCTAAAAACGTAATGGAAACACAGCCACGACTCGTTAAAACACAACCAGCTTTGTTGTTTGTTGGTCTCAAACAGGTGTCTGCAGCTTTGCAGGTTTCTCACTTAAGTGACACACCATCCACCATCCCCTCCACCTCCAGATGAAGTCAGCTTATATTTGCAGACTGTCAATATTTTTCCTCTGGCGACTGGGCTTTTCATCTGTGTGTTTGTTTTTGATGACAGGAACTACAACTGGTGACCTTGAACTGGAACTTTGTTCCTTTTGGCAAAATTAACGTAAAGTTCCTGAGATCAGTAAAGGCCCCTGGAATTGTTTTTCCCAGATCTGAGACTCCTGAGAATGTGGTGCATTTGTGACAGGTGAAAACATCAACTCTGAACATTTCGTAAACACCCCATTACTGGTCACTTTTCAGCTGCTGATGTCTGTAGTGGAGCTGTCTGCGTCTACCAATCACTGAGGCTTACAGACTAGATTTACAGAACAGTCCTTTAATCCTACAATCTGCACCAAGAAGCTCCGTGGCTTCGGACTAAATTCCGTCCTCAAACAAACTTTTCACTTGTGTCCTTTTTACGTCTTTGGTTTGATGCTGCACGCGCGTCGCCTGCAGATTACCCCTTATTACTCAGGTTTCACCTTACGAGCTACTTAAGTCTGACTGTCTGTCACACATCCATATTCAGTGTCCTCCTTCCATTTTGAATAATCTCTTTTTGAAATCTCAGCCTCTCTGTGTGAGTGATGCTCGTCTCTCCGTCGCTCTCGTCAGGATTGGCTGGTGTGTCTGGCAGCCGGGGTACCCAGGTGTGGTGCGGGAGGTACCCAGCTGTGAGGCCACCAGCCCAGGCATGACTCATAACAGCGTCCCCCTGTCATCCTGTCAGTCACGGCTGACAGAGGCCTCAGCAGGACACACAGCGTCGAGGGTGACAGGGTGTCTGATGGCAAGTTTGAAATGTGAAAGGCCATGTGATGTGTGTGTGTGTGTCTGTGTGTGTGTGTGTGTGTGTGTGTGCGTGTGTGGTACAGTCAGGATGTTTTGTGCGTGACTCAGTGAAGAAGTGTAGCATCATCGCCCAGAGAGGTGTGTGTGTTTCAGGACCTGCAGTGCATTATGGTTGTGAAGTACACTATTGATGCGTAACCAGGGATGGAGAGAAATTGCCTGGTCACTCTCAGCGTGAACAATTCTCTTTCCTGCTCTGTACCTCCTCTTCCTTTGGCACAACACAGCTCAGGCCTTTAGGAGGAAAGATTAACTGAGCGCTCGGCAAATCTCGGGCCACAGTTTTACTTCACTGCATTTTACGAACCTCAAGTTTATCTTAGAATAGCTGCATTAGTTATCGTCAAGTAAGTTTGGGATCAGGGTGTTTGTGTTGCAACTGATGGGCTTTTTCTCTGAGAAAATCATTCTCATGAAAACAGACCGCATGCCCTATACAGTATAAATAAAATGTTTTTTTTATTTCCTGTTGGTTCAGACTAAATTCAGATACTTATACTTAAGATGATCCTCTAAATAAGCTTTAAATACTCATAAAGAATCCCAGAGAACAGACGCCTGCAGTGGCTGCAGCTTCGCGCTCCTCCTCTCCCTCTCTGCGCTCTTGGCACAAGAAACCTGCTGCACCAAACTGTTTACAGATTTATATAAATGAATTATAAGAGCCACAGCATGGGAGATCTAAACATTATTCCCAGTTGAGTTTTGGTTTGTAAAGACACGTGGAAGTGGGAGAGCACCGGGCAGATTGTGAAGCGGAATCAGCAGCAGAGTTGGAGGGAGACGGTGTGATTTTACACCAGACTAAGCTTACGTGTTGCTAAGCTTAATGGTGAGTTATTGCCAAAATTAGGATGGATGTTTTGAGATTTTTTTAATTGTGGTTTAATCTCACACCATTAACAAACAATTCGGAGGCTTAGGGCAGGGGCTCTATTTTTAATGGAGAACTGATGCCATGGGACGAATTAAAAACCTAAAATGTTAAATTAGAAAAAGAAATTTAAAAAGAATTCTTGTGGAAAAAAAGGGCACTTATCTAGTCAAGAGGGCAGGTGCATCACCTGGGGTCTGTCTGTGCACCTGCTGCAGATATTAATACTCTAAGAGGATTAAACATAATGACTTCGTTGATCCCCCCCTTAATAGAACCATCAACAGGTCAGAGTTGTCACCTGTAAAAAATGACAGACAGACAGACAGACAGACAGACAGACAGACGAACTGTGACACACCAAGCCGACGGTTGGCCGTTGGTCAAAGTCGGGCCGTTGATGAGTGTCTGTCGCCCTAGTTTTTGTGGTGTGTCCCGCACCGTTGGCATTTCAGCGTCACCGGCTTTTCGGCCGATTGACCATGTATCTGCAGAGTTTGTTGGTGAGAGAGATCACTCTGATTGGCTGTTCAGGTTTTAATTCCTCACCCCTGTAGTGAGTGAATCTGCCTGCTGCTTCTTCCCATTGTAACCTGAATAGCCGCAGCATGACCGGAGGGAAGCACAGCCAGTTAGCCTCCGCTAGCCTCCCAGCTAGCCCCGGCTCTCCGTTTCGATCCAACCAGAGCACCGAGCCCCGGTTTGTTATTCAGGTTAAAGTGGGAAGAAGCAGCCGGTTTGTCGGGCAGCTGAGTGAAGTGGAGCCTGCGGAGAAAACACCGGGACCGTCTGGAAGTAATAGTCCGTGGAGGTGCTGCGGTGTTCGGCTGCACAGATAGGAAACCCCTCGGCTGACAGGATGTATCACTCTGTCACTCCACTACTTTGTTTATCTCATGCATTCCTCGGACTTCCGGTTTCCCTTTTTGCGTTATTTCCTCTCACGCAGGCGCAGAACGTACGTGCTACTTGTCCGTCAGATGTAGTCTTTGTAGTGTGTTCAAATGCAACCGACGCAGGGTGACGTGAGGCGACGTAGACAGTTGGCTTTCGTCACCGCTATTTCTTTGATGTCGGTTTGGTGTGTCAGCACCTTAACTGTTTTCTGGCCTGTCGGTGATACCAAACGTGACACACTCATCTGCTGCAGAGCCATGTACACAGCTCTGGTCTACTGTCAATGGGAAAGGAGTCGGCAGCCTATTTTTAGCAGGTTTACCCACGCACTAACTTTGGTGGAAAAGCAGTATAAAGCTGCCCTGTGCATCACTATGAGACGCTAAGGGGTGTGACAAAGAGCTGGTATTTCATAACAGGGGAATGAGTGGGTTGGAACGTTCTTGACTCCCAGACAATGTGCTTAATAAGTACGGCCTTGCACAGGTGCTTTTGAGCCTTATTACTGGTCTTTACAAAAATATTTTCTTTTCCTTACTGTCCACTAGAACTGAAAGTGGTGAAGTAGATCAACAGAATTATTTTTAAGCAAATCTACTAAAAGAGTCTGAATATTTGTTTCATTCTGAATCCTGTTTTCCAACAATTTGTTGCATTACAGATTTTCTAACTCTAATTTTCATAACAGAAGTCTAATTATACCAACAGGTGTAAAGCTGCTCGAAAAACAGCATAAATTAAAATATTGTTGCAGTTTTTCTGTTGCTTTGTGTACAGTGTACAGGTGTCATAATTATGGCATTGAAACATGTTTTTAAATGAATTTGCAGTCAGTCTGCATGCTTTCTTTGATTCACCAGACTTTCATCCATTTTTTTTAAATAATCCAAATAAACACTGGTGAATTCTATATTCTATTTTTTTTTAATTCTATACGTTTTTGAGAAATAAAACTGAAATAATGGGCCGTGTATATGAACACCAGGGCCCATTTAACAGCCATTTTAACTCACTTTAACTGACCTTTGTTTTTCTCTCTCCCCACCATCCTCCTTCCACTGTCCTGCCACCTATATCACAGTCTGTCCCTGTCTCATTCTCTGTGTCCAGCCATGTGGAAGTGATGATCTGTGAGCCCACCTCTGAATGCATGTACTGTGGGAATGACCCATTACTCCACACTTGGGCAAGCAGCACGAGACCGTATGAATAAAAGACTTCCCCCGGTGACACCAGAGCTTCACACCTCTTCTCTTTTTCCCCTCTTCATTTCCAGTCTCCCAGCCTCCTCACACTCCATCGCTCCTCCAGACTAATACTACAGAGACAGATCATTTCATCTTCACGTCACTGATGGTCACGAGTCTATACGCAAATTAAATCAGTCAATTAACTTAGCTCTGAGTCAGAGTAACTTGAAATGAGGTGCATTACTTCACTAAACTGTAAAAACTTTACTGGTTGCTCTGATTGCAGTTGAATAGCACATAAATGCAGAGTTTACAACATGTGGTAAAGATGTGATCATTTGGTCCAAAGCTACAGAGTCAGTCAGCGGGGCATTCGGCTTCATTAACAGAAGTGATCCTTGTTGCACAGGAAACAAAAGCAACATGCAGTTCAGTTCAGTCAGCAACACACTAATGGATTTTCAGGAAACTCATGAAGAACAAAAGAGAACTTAAGTACCACTAATTACTAATTTCCTCTCTCTTTAATTATGTTTTATTATATTTAATTCAAAGGCCTCCTTGACTTTTGATCTGCTCATGTTGATGATATAATGCAGACTCAAAATTTCCTCATCTTCAGAGGATTCAGGATAATGTACGATTCCATTAGTACAACAAAAAACGTCATGCTTTCTATTCTGCTGCTCTGATTCTCCTCTCTAACAGAAGTTAAGCACTGCAGAAGTTGAGTCAGGAAGACCCTCTTTAAACTCATTCACAAATTTATTTTGCTCTCAAGCTTCCAGCCTATCATCAAACCAGATTTTGCCACAGTCTCTGTAAGCTAATCACATTGTTGCTGTCAAACTTTAAAACTGTCACTTTATGCTGCTGCCAGTTTTCATTTCAGTATGACCCTTCTCCACCCCATTCACCTCCAGTCGTTATCACATCCAGTGCCTAGGGTTCATTCCACAGCAACACATTTTACCTCTGACCTCGCCACATATCTATGTTTGGTCATGGACCTTCCACATCCAGATATGACGTGAAAGGTACCCTGGGTGAGTTGGTTGTTGACGTTCTGGGAGGGCATGTCAAGTTCTGCCTGTTACATACATTGTCTTTTTTCAAGATACGCTTTCGTTTCCACAGGAAATTTCACTGCCTGTTTACATACAGTTGCTTTAAAAATAAACACACTACGTCGTTACAACAACGCAAATTGACGATTTCTTTCTTTCAACAACAGAAGCATGTGGTTGGATTTAGGAAAAAGACCAGGGTTTGGCTTTATAACCTTACGGGAGGCATTCACTGCTCTCCCGGGTGAAAGTCGGTGTTTGTCAGACCCACCCTACTCAGACTTTAACTTTCGTTCTTGTCCTGCTGCGTTTCCCCCTGACGCCACTGAGTGCCGTTAAACTATAACAGCGACCAGCTGCGAATCATGCCAACGTTTAGGCTTTTATCATCTGTGTCTGACACTGCAAGTCACAGCCCAAGTGCTGGATTTCGACGACTTCGGAGTGAGACTGGGTTGTCCACTGAACGCATCAGAGGTCCTGCTACACTTCCCATCACCCAGATCTTCAGCCAACTCTCTTCACCCCTTCCCAATCACTGCTAACAGTGTCTAGACTCCATGGAGAATAATCCTGTACTAACCCTGGTGTTACAGTACTACCCCGCCTAAATATGTTAAATATGACCAGTTTGTAACAACCCAATGTAAGATTACAGGAATGATTGTAGTAATATCCTACATATTTGAATTTGGGTACATTTTAAGAAGCTAACCCAAACAAATTGCACTTAGGGGGCAAACAAACTTGAGTTCTACTGAACCAAACCAAACAGGGCAGGTGTGAAAGCACCCCTCAAAAAACACAAAAACAGCTTGCATAGAGTCACCCACAGAGCTGGACCCCCTCCAATTTGCCTACAAAGCCAGGAGGGGCACAGAGGACGCTGTAGCCTGCCTGCTGCACCTCCTTCTTCAGCACCCGGGCCACTTTATCAGGATACTCTTCCTGGACTTCAGTTCTGCCTTCAATACCATCCAGCGGCATCTGATGATCCAAAAACTACAGCATCCCATCACCCCCCCTCGACTGATCCATCTCATCCACAACTTCCTCAGTAAGAGACTACAAGCTGTACAGGTAGGCTCAACCACATCACCTGCACTCACCACCAACACCGGAGCCCCGCAGGGTTGTGTGTTGAGTCCCTTCCTTTACACACTTTACACTAATGACTGCATCAGCCCATCCCCCAGGACCACTTACCTCAAATATTCAGACGACACAGCCATCCTCGCCATTCTCACAGACGACTCTGCCCTCGACTACCATAACACTGTCACACACTTCACCCAGTGGTGTGACAGTAACCACCTTCACCTCAATGTCACCAAAACAAATAATAATAATCAATCCTCCCTCCCCCCAGCACCCCATTATCATTAACAACGACACAGTTGAAACAGTAGACAGCTTCAAATACCTCGGAATAACACTGGACAATAAACTCATCTTCGACCAGCACATCAGACATCCAGAAACGTAGTCACCAAAGACTATCAGTTATCCATAAGCTTAAAGGACTCTATGTTGCTCCACATCTCCTGCTGTTAATGTACCAAAGCATTATTCAATCCATCCTACTGTACTGTTCTACCTGTTTCTATACCATGCTCTGTGTCAAAAACCGGACTAAACTCACACGCATAACTGGCACTGCCACAAAAATCATCGGTCTTCCCACACCCAACCTCACTGAACTTAATAACAGGGCCATCGCGTGTATCGCAACCTCAATAGAACAAGACTCCACACACCCACTAAACGAACATCTTGCCCTGCTGCCCTCAGGACGCAGGTATAAAACGCTGAGGTGCAGAAGGGCTCGCTTCGGGAAAAGCCTGATTCCCGCAGCCATTGCTGCTCTGAACTACAGGCCCTGTTGATTGTGTCATGTTTATATGCTGTATGACGTTGCTTTTTGTGTGCTGCTCGCCAGTGTGATGTGTTCTGATGGTGTCGGTGTTTGTGTGTCATTGTTTTTCATGCTGAGTCCAACAAGTACAGTGCTGTGGAAAAGAATTTCCCCTCGGGGACAATAAAACCTAACCTAACCTAACCTAACCTAATGGGGGATTTTGTGCATTATGCTGAATTCATCATGTGAGCTTTTAGAATATTTCAGCCACTCTTCAGCCTGTATTTGGTGATATTGTTGTGCTGGTCATCTCTGAATACAAACTTAACCAAGCCAGAATGTTAACAGCAATGAAATGTCTTAAAGCTAATACAATAAGAATTGAAACTCCATTAACTAAGTTTATACCTCCCTCCACCCTTTTCAGATGTGTAAATCAAAGTAACTATACATTGACAACTGTTTTTACATCATTAATTTATTCATTTTCCATAACTGCTTATCCCGTTAGGGGTTGCGGGGGGGCTAGAGCCTATCCCAGCTGACACTGGGCAAGAGGCAGGGAACACCCTCGACAGGACCCCAGACTATCACAGGGCTGACACCTACAGCCAATTTAGAGTCACCAATTAACCTGCATGTCTTTGGATTGTGGGAGGAAGCCAGAGTACCCGGAGAAAGCCCACACAGACACAGGGACAGCATGCAGGTTCAAACCGGAACCCTCTTGCTGTGAGGCACCATCATGCTGCCCACGCTTTTGCATTAAGCTCTTCATTATTTGCACATATTACTTTCTTTCTGTCTGTCTGCTTGTTTGTTTCTCCATGTCTTTTTTACGTTTCAAATAAATATCAAATATCAATATGAGTAACTAACAGACCTCATTGAGTTCAGCTGTGACTCACTGTTGCAAACTTGACTCACTCGCTGTAAGTAATCACACCCAGGCCACTGCTGGTGTTCAGGAACAGTCCTGAAGTCATGACATACATCCAATTGCTTAAATCAAAGCCGACTTCCAAACTGTATTTGTGCACTAGACTGCTTCCTTTTCTATGCACTGTATATTACATTTCCAGCTGTGAAGGAAATTCATCGAACTTCACTATTTCCAAACAATTACGTGCACACAGGCTCCTCATGAATTATCTTAATACAGGTATAGATTTTTCATCTGATGAATGGTAAACAGTCACACCAGGGTATCTTACATAAACGGCACTGCTGCTGGTTGAGACACCATTTTTGACCCTCGAGCACTGACCTCAAAACACTGCCACACGTTGTTTTTCTTTATCAGTGTTTCTATTGCCTCTGATTTCACTAAACCTGGAAAGCACGGTTTGTAACAGGTGGAGGGAAGAGACGGGAGGATGTGAAGGCGTGAGATGGAGAAAAACTGGCTGATAAACGATGGGGAGGAAGTGTCGAGCAGAGACAGAGATGCTAAGAAAACAGACTCCTTGTTCATTATAGAAAAGGAGATGATGATGATGATTTTCCACTGGCTTCGTACCTGCTCCTCAGACCGCTGTTGATGTCTGATATAAGCCTTTTCCTTTCATGTCCGGCCTCGTAGACCAGCGACTTGAACTCACTTGAGCAGAACATGAAAAATGATCATATATGCCTTCAACGACACATAAAAAAGGCAGTGGTACATCATCTTCTCTGTGCAGATGAATATAACACCATATGTAGGCCAGCAGCGCACTCATAAATGATCTAACCCTGAATATTACATTTCACTACAACAAGTGAGTACAGAGGTTTGGGCTATTAGCGCAAAATGTCAATCTAATTACGGTCGGGTACGGCCCATTGTCTGCAAGGTAATCCACTGTCCCCACCGTGAGATGCAGCAGCCACAATGCACGACAAAATAAGGTTTCAAGAGCGTTCTTTGTTGAGCGCAGAGCTTGTTTCATCTGGAGAGGCTGTTTGGAAAAAGAAATTGTAAATCCCGTGGTGGTTCTTGACGATATGAATTTGCACAAGATACTTGTCCTCTCTCTTTTTCTCTGTCTTCAAGCCTCGTAGACAGGAAAATTAATTACGAGTGAAAGGTTGTGCCTGCTCACTGTACTTTGATTTTTATTGTCCTGTAGAGGCTCATTACAGGTAGACAGATGGATCTGCAGATGGAAAAGAAGGTTTCCACATTTTGAGACTTGAAATAAATGAAACGCACATCTGCTTCATTTTCAGTTTCCACATTTTGCACAGTGAGAGCCTTTAATTCCAATTTTCCTGTTTTTATTACTTTATCTTATCATGTAGAAACCCATTTGTTGTCAGTTCTCTTCCTGAGGTTGACATTTTTGGTATACAGCAAACTGTTTTAACAACTGTTGGATGTGTTGCCATGACAATTGGTGCCGATATTCATGGTGCCCAGAGGATGAATTCTGCTGGCGACGGCGATGCCCTGTCTTCATATTGCGCCACCAAGAGGTCAAAGTTTTAACTTAGTCAGTGAAACATTTCAACATTGACTAGAACTATTGCCATAAAATTTAGCACACACATTCATGTCCTCCGAGGATGAACTCTAATGATGCATGTGGTTCTTTAATTTGTCATCTTTCCCCCTCAGGTCAATTTATCGCTTTGTCCAGTACTTTGATTTATGACCAAATACCAGCAAAACTAATGACACTCCCATCAGCCTCAGCTGTACTTTGTGTTTAGTGCTGATTAGCAAAGGGTAAAATGCTAACATCCTTAACTGCTGAACATGGAAAATATTCATCCATTTTCTGTAACCACTTGTCCTATTGGGTGTAGCAGGGGGGCTGGAGCCTATTCTAGCTGACATTGGGCGAGAGGCGGGGTACACCCTGGACAGGTCACCAGACTATCACAGGGCTGACACATAGAGACAGACAACCATTCACACTCACATTCACACCTACGGACAATTTAGAGTCACCAATTAACCTGCATGTCTTTGGACTGTGGGAGGAAGCTGGAGTACCCGGAGAAAATCCACGCTGACACAGGGAGAACATGCAAACTCCACACAGAGAAGAAACCCTCTTGCTGTGAGAAGACAATGCTAACGACAGTTTTCTGAAAAGGGCAAAAAATGCTAGAATTTTAAAAAGTACATCCTCCTCCTGCAGCTCTCCTCTCTCTGTCCTAAGCCCCTCCCATCAGATGATAACAGGCATCTGCACATGCTTCATACAGTGACCCAGTGTTTCCCACGCATTGAATTATTCATTTGTATTTCATTGTAGAGCTTTCTGTCTCTGTTTATCTGACCACAAATGAAGAAGAATTAGCTAGGTACCAAACTCTGTGTTCCTTCCACCTCACTCCCCAGTGCTGTGGACTGCTTCACAGGGGGGAGGGTGTGCAGTGGCTGTAGAGGCCCAATTACAGTGGTCACAGCAGGCTGCTGGCCAATGGTAACAGCATATCTAACCTGTGTAACGGCAGCAATAGAGTCAGGAAATCGGGGTGTTCGATCCCCAACTCGGGTTGAGCCCAAGTTGCTGCGGCAACTGGCTTAAGGTCCGTCTCTGGGACTGCTGCCAGCTCTGCTCCCGGCGAGGTGGTCTGTGTGATTTCTGTCCATCTCTGAAACGCCTCACAGATTTTGAAAGCTATTTCATTTACAGTCAGACTCTCCTTTTGAAAAGTGGATATTCATTTTTTAGGTTGCTTTGCAGTGTAGGCAGTTGTTTCCAGTGCTGAAATAGCAACGTTCTCAGCACATTCTCACTCTCCGACCTCATCATATATCGACGTTTGGTCATGGACTGTCCACATCAGATACAACGGGAAAGGTACCCTGGGCGCGTTGCTTGTTGATGTTGTAAGACGCTGTGTTAACTTCAGCATTATACACATGCATGCGGTTTGCTTTAGGAAAAAAAAGCAGGCTTTACAATCTTACGGGAGGCGAACACCGGCATCCCGGGTGAAAGTCAATGGTTGTTGGACCCCTCCCACCTGCCCTACTTAGATGTCCACCACCTTAAAGGATAACTTCGGTAATTTTCAATCTGGGCCCTATTTCCCCATGTGTATGTGTGCGTATGATTCATAGGTACAGCTCGTTCTAAAATTGGTTCAGTATTGAGGGAGGCGGATGCAGCCGGCAGCCGCAAGGTAGATATGGGGGCAAATGCATCCCGTATAAGTTTGCCCATTAAAAGTGCTTTTTTTTCGCCAATGACCAGTTCAGATCACCAGTGTTATCTCTGTAAATAGCATACTANCATCTCGCTGTCCGACAAAGGCAGCCTATGAAAGCTGTACGGGGTGTTGCGCGACATCCTGTTCTTGCAATTCGGATAAACACAAACACGAACCATTGTTTTCAATCGATGCAGTAAAACTCTCAGCAGTACTACATAACCAGTGCCAATCTGAGCGGCGCTCAGCATGGCTCCTCTGTTTTCTTCTGGCAACAAGCAAAGCTCTCGCGAGATGACGTCACAGCCCAGAGGTAAGGGAAATGCTTAGTATGCTATTTACAGAGATAGCACAGGCGATCTGAACCGGTCAGTGGCGAAAAAAAGCACTTTTAATGTGCAAACTTATACGGGACGCATTTGCCCCCGTTACCGTTTTAGCTTGTTTCGCGGCTCCCGGCTGCATCCGCCTCCCTCAATACTGAACCAATTTTAGAACGAGCTGTACCTATGAATCATACGCACACATACACATGGGGAAATAGGGCCCAGGTTGAAAAATACCAAAGTTATCCTTTCACTTTCGTTGTTGCCCGCCCCGTTTCCCCTTGACGCTGCCGGGCATGGTTAAGCAATAACGGCAACCATCTGCGTATCATGCCAACGTGAAAGGACAGCTTTTTCATCGGTGTCTGATGCCAGAAGTCACTGACCAAGCGCTGGATTTCAACAACTTTGGAGTGAGACCAAGTTGACTTTCTCTGCAGGATTCATTGCCATTAAATAAGGCTTTCACAATCTGAAGAGAAGTGTACATCTGCATTTGCAGAGCAGCCAATAGGAACGCCCTCTCACTGAAATTACCTTTGATTGTCCAAAGTCTCCTGTCATGGGTAAAAGTTTCTATAGCCTGAAAACAGAGCCCAGAGGAGGTACAGACGTCTAGTGTTCTCATCCACTTGAATTAAAATACGCTCAAAGTTTATTGTGGGATTTTTGCCTTATGACATCAAAATAAAACTGCCTACCACAGTTTTAAGCATTGCTGTAACAAAGCTGCTGGTGTGGAATATTTTTTTTTCTTTTGATTTTTCTGTGTAAAATACTCGAGCTTGATGCCCACTCACACTCTACAGCTCAAGTCAGGTCAAGATAGGACTGTATCACTTCAGAGAGTGCCCACTCCTTTACTCCGAGGCTGCAGACTGTAGACCAAGGATACTCAGCTTGCTTTGCTCAGGGGCCACTTTTGCAACATGACAGGCCTGCAGAGGTCAGGTCAGGTGTACGCAGGGGCATTTTTAGGATTTGAGGACTTTCGAGGCTCAGCCCAGAGCTCTGTTAGAGGCCCAGGGAATCCTCGCCGGGCTCTTTTTTTTAGTTGAACAAGCTCTACTTTTGGTCTATGGTGCTTTTTAAGCAACCTGGAACCTTAATTACAAGTACAAAAAATTGATTTACAGTTGACACCCTATCCAGCACATGGGATGTACTGCTGTAGACTGTCATGTTTGCAAGTGCAATCTGAGGTATATAGCTCAGAACGTTCCTGCTACATTTGCATTGCTCTGTATCCTATAACCTTTTGCACTTTTCAGAAGGAACAGCTGGGAATTCTCAGATGTGTTCAGAGATCCTCCGTTAGAGTAACTTGCCTTTTGCCATTCCATGATGTCTAAGTGAATAATGTTCCCTCTGTAGCTTGGAAAGGTCACAGTGACATACCTGCTGACATTCATGTTCTGCAGTCAGTTGTCATCTTCTTTAGCCGGAGCAATTACACATAGATCTGTTGAGGTAAAGGGTGGAGGAGAGGATATATATTAAGGTCTTGACGTACAGGTGGATGTTTACCACGGCCCTGTGGAGACCAAACGCTGCTGCTGTGGCTACGATATGTAGCTCTCTCTTCTCGGCACGATTTGATCTTAACCTGGAATTACATTCCCTTCAGATGCATCTTAACCAAGCACTCAAAACCAGTGAATCAACACGTGCGTCAATGCAAAACCATGTGCGTGTGCAACTTAACCATGCAAATCCCTAATAGAAAAGAATCTTTGCAGACTCATTTACTGATATGTCAGACGGAAATATATGCATTGAAATGATCTCCTCTTATGTTTTATCACCATGATAATGTTATTGTCAGACTAATTAGCTCATCCGTGTTTGTTTACAATGAAAATGAAAATCAGTGAACATAAAACAGTCCTTTCAAACAGGCTACTGATTATTAATAATGCCCCCGAGCTATGTTTATACATGCAGCAGCTTTAGTCGTCAATTTCAGTGCTCTGCGGTGGAGCAGAGATTAACTGAGCATTGACTGACACATTTTTGTGGCTGGTATGTTCAACTTTTCACCAGTTTTATTAAGTATTTCAAGGTTTTCATAAAACATTTCACACAGGTCAACACTTGTTTCATTTATGTGGTCTCTGTCCCTCAGTTGATGGTCTTGACAAACACAAATGTGATGCTGTTATAAAGTGCTGAGGGGACAAATGACCTCCACAGGTCTGACGCTGCCGTCAGGGTGAGAAGAATACACACAGTTAATAATCTCATTCACTGCTAAAGCAAGGCATTTCTGATTCAGAGAAACCTGCATCGATACTTCACCTGTGATTCCTCGCAGCTTTAGCCGCATTCAAGTGGTTAGAATCAATACGGCTTTATCTCCAATGTTAAGCCTGCCGCATCGATTCAAATCACTGAGTCGTTACACTCCTAGATCATAGCATAACACAACAATGTCAGGATTAAAGCTCCATTTCCTTTTGGGTCCACCCATGCTAAACTTGATTGTACTCACTGTAGTGTAACGACAGACACTTACTGCACTGATTTACAGCCAACGTGTTTCATGGCAAAATGTCAGCCAAAATGGAAAATGTTTAAAGGCTCCTCGCTCACAATACACACACACACACACTGCACTGAGTGTGTCTGTCGAGGCTGCGGTAAACCTCACTGTTTCTGACAGTGTGTACATTTACATTACTCTTTGTTCTGTCCTGTATTGTGCCCACACAACCAACATGGCATCTTCATGTATAGCAGCTCTCTCTTATCTGCAGTTCTCCAGGATTTAAGTCGTTTTGTTCCTGCGGCTGGAGACGCAAGATGATTCGGGGAGACCAGGGGCAGTTGTAACAATTTCATGCCATCGCTCAAAAACCTCTTGAACTATGTGAATACATTTACTAAGTCAGTAACTTTTATCTGTGTTCTACTTGTTAACACTTTCCCACCATTGACGAGATTTTCCGTCAGTCCGTGTTTTCACTGCTGTAAGATAGGGGGCACTATTACACATCTTGTGAAATACAACAGCACTGCAGTGTCCAAAGACAAATGAAGGAGAAGCTCTGCTGGAATCTGGAAGAAGACGTTGTTCACAGAAATGTAGCAGCCTGTAAACCACACGCAAATGCCGGCACTGACAGAAACGTTTACGATTGCACAAGTTCAAGTCAGGTTGGTTGCACGGTTGTTGGACTCAGTCTCCGCCACTTCCTGTTTTGCTCAACCAAATCCAATTTGGACGACGAAGCAAAAGAGTTTGGTGGGATTAAACAAGTAGGGCTGGGCGGTATTTGTGGTGACGGTAACTTACCACAGTAAACATGAGCCACGGTACTGCTTTTGTGGTTACTGTCATACCGCAGTACTCCGGCTACGGCGGCAGAATGGGGCCCAGTGGCCGGCCAGCCAGCCTGCCTGCCTCATGCACCTCCCTCGTTACGTGATGGAGGTACCAAACCCAGGCCCATGGGAGAAGGGGACCCGGGAGCCGCCGGCCCTCCCTCTTCCCTCTAACGTTTACACATACTATATAACATTTTATACACAATAATAGATGGATTAGCAACTGTTTTACTTCTGAGCGACTTCTGTGCTAGACATGTATGGCTTTTTAAATTGTTTTATTTAAGGTGTAAAAAAAAAAGAGAGAAGACAATACCACGATATCATACCATCACCGCATCCCCCCAAAATAATACCGTGACATTGATTTTAGGCCATAACGCCCAGCCCTAGAAACAAGATCTCCATGGCGGTGACAGTGGCAGACGGACAAGACGACCACAGAGGAGAGGGAGACAACAGAACTGACACTGAACGTTACAATGAGTTGCGCTATAACTCAGAGAATTATCGTTGTTATTATTATTAGTATTCATACAATTCAAACTGATGTAAGGAAATGAGGAAAAAAATATATAAATGTGAAACTGATTTTAAACCTGAGAATGCATTTGTTTTTTTCTCAGCTTTTCTCCAAAATGTTTTTTGTTTTTTATTTGAAAATGCACAAATTCAAGTGCTGATAAAAAAGGAATGGAATGTGATAGAATAAAATGTTTTTTGTGCATAAAAACATAAGGTCTCTCCTTTTTGTTTGATATAATTTACATATTCATAGAACAAATTATTCAGTGGGCCTGGAAATATTAGTCAATATGATAAAAAATGGTAGCAGTGGCTGGCAACTTAAAAAATAATACTCTGGCGAGGAAAGTTTTCGCAGTCATCAATTGTTTTTTACAGAGTCACAATATTGATTGAAACACTAAATGTCAAATGTTACATCTGTGCAGGAGCAATCATAACAGCATATGGCATATGAGATGCATTTTATTAAACATAAGTTGACATCTACCACTGTGTACAAATGTGTCTGAAGCCCTTCTTGTGGCAGCAGATGCGTTAAATATCTTCCAGCAGCAGCACAAAGTAAAACCCACACACTTCAGCACTGCTGCTGGAGGACTACACTTGTCTCAATTCCTAAAATGCAGCTTGAGGAAGGAGGAGGCTTTCTGGAGGAGCTATGAGAGAGGCGACACAGGTGTGTCCTTTGCAGAAGTCTTACCGTGACGTGTAGAAGAGGTGTTACACACAGCTGATGATGCAATTGGGCCAAACGTCATATTTAATTGACGTTGCTTTAAAATGACAGCTCCAAAGCACAGAGTCCTCGTCTTCTCTGCTCAGGGGAATGGGAATAAGACGTTAAAAGAGGAGGCGAGGAAAGGAAACAAGGATGTACAAAGTGAGAAATGAGACAAGGGGATTGACTCAGCAATATAAAGGTTACAAACAGCCCATCATGCAACACCTTCTTAAAGCAACAGGCAATGTCCTGCATTTGTTCGGTCACTGCACCACTTTGTTGCATTTATGTGAAGTTGCTGTCAGCTAAAATGCTATTGCACATGGCAGATGCATATTTCTTTTGGACAAGTGAGATTTAAAAGGGAAAAAAATTGGGTCGCTCCTACTTTGAACTTCAGCGCCTGGAAAGACCAGAGAGAACAACACTTCTTCTTGTACACTATTCTTTCCATCCACTGTGAGGACGGGCCTCAGCAGAACACTGCGGACAAGTGAGGGGGGTCAATGGGAAATTGATTTTTTTTACTGCTGTATTTCTCTTCAGAGGCAGACTGTCCTCAAAGACAGACTGTAGATGAGGTGAGCTACCAGGTCTGTGCTTTTGTATCTCCATCAAGGAGTCAGAGGGACCCCTGAGGAGTGCCGGGAGGTGAGAAAAGATGTGCCGCAGGAAAGCGAGTTCACGTGATTAAGGAAAGATTTTGTTCAACCAAAATTACACAAGTCAAAAAGTCAAAAATCATTTCAAAGTGTCGAACAAACTTATTGTTAACATAAAAGGAAGATAAATGCATTTGAAGGTAGCCTATATCAGAAATACTCCAAGCTTCTGATGGCTTTTATTTTACCAGTTTAAAAAACATTAACGGTCTCCTCAAGATTTTGTAAGGTAAAAAATATCCCAGCTGGTACCAGGCATCAAAATGGCCACAGAAACACATTGGACTTTTACGTTGCACAGACATTACATTTTGATTGGAATGAAAATCGACTTGACGATATCTTAAATTCCTAACAATGTCAGAATTTCATGTTGTGTGGACGTTAACATCATGATATTTTGTAGACGTTGGGTTTTGTTCTCCATACTTATCACTAAATGTCAATGTATTCTATGTCAAGATGACGTTGGCAAGAGACATTTCAAAGATGTTGGATTTTGGTTACTTAAAAACACAACCTGAAACCAACAATATCAACATCATCTGTCACTGGTATTCTAGATCAATTGACGTTGGCATTAGACGTTGTCCTGACATTGAAATTTTGGTCACCTGACGTCACAACCTAAATTCAACCAAACATCAATGCCGAAAGACGTTGGTGGCCGACTGCAAACTGGTCTCACTACGAAGTTGTCGAAATCCAGAGCTTGGGCAGCGACTTCCTGGGTCAGACACTGACGAAAAAGCCATCATGTCAGTATGAAATGTGGTCGATCACCAGTATTGTTTAATGGCACCAGGCAGCGTCAGGGGGAAATGCAGCAAGAAAACAACAAAAGTGAAGGCTGCGAATGTCTGTGTGGGGTGAGTGGGAGGGGTGGTGACTACTTCCAGCAACCACTGACTTTCACCACGGAGGCCGGTGTTCGGTTCCTGTAAGATTGTAAAGCCAAACCCTGATCTTTTTTTCCTCAACCTAACCACGTGCTTTTGTTGCTTAAACCTGACCACGTGCTTTTGTTGCCTAAACCTGACCACGTGTGCGTGTGTTGTTGAAGTAAATAAAACATCAATTCATGGTACCAATGTCATTATTTTGAAAGAGACTGTATGCAAACTGTAAATTCCCTGTGATAACTGAAGTGTATTTTGAAAGAAGACAATGCATGTAACATGCAGAACTTGACACGGCATCCTAGAACGTCAGTAACGAACGCGCCCAGGGTACCTTGCACATCGTATCGGGATGTGGAAAGTCCATGACCAAGTGATATGTGACAAGGTCAGAGTGAGAATGTGTTGCCAGCTGGGATTCTTCCTTATTGTGTTTTAGGTGTGAAAGAAAAGTTTAAGTGATGTTAGCCTGTTAAGCTAACGTTTAGTTAGTTTGTTTAATTTAGTTATTTTGCCCTGTAACCATGTTAAATTTAGGGCTGTATCTGACTCAGAATTATGTCTGTTGAGTCGAATGTGGCTGTTCATTAGAAATATTCAACTATTCTTTCCTTTGGGGCACAGCAACGCTCACATAATATAGTAAACAAGCAAGTTTGCCCTCTGAGCTAATGTGGGCTAACGCCGTTAGCGACGGATCAGAAATGTGCACAATACTACAATTAGAATTACCAGCTCTACACAGAAGGTAGAAGATAACGTTATCTTAGAGTCTGACTGGGCAAAAACCTTTCTTCCTGTTGGGCCTCTGTCTCACTCCCAGTCACCTTGAGTCTGGGTCTGCAGTTGCCTGTACTGGAATACAGCATGAAAGCACGGAGCACTCACTCTGCAGCTTAGTCTGCTCAACTTGAAGAATCTCAGTCAACTGAGGCGTGTCCAACGTATGGCCTGAATCTTCAACTTTCAGGGAGCAGCCCAAAACAAATTGTAATACAATATATCCACTGGAATAAAACTGCAAACACAAGCCTCTCCTGTACTGTTAGTCTGACATTCAGCACACACTGTTTACTGAAAGCCAACACTGACTGCATGTTTGCTAGCTTGTCGAGCAACCCAAGGGGCAAGACCAGACATGTGCCCATGCCTGTAACGTTAGATAAGGAAACATTAGCTTGAATGCTAATGTGTCCTGCAGCTCAGTCCGTGTGTTGTATCACAGGCTGGCATGATTATTTCAAGTGCTTTTTGTCTCAAGACACAGGACATGTCGCTTAATAAATGTGCCTGCAATCTATTTTTTCATTGGATGTTCTCCATTGTCTGGTCTCAGGGATTCCTTCAGGTCAGCGAGGGCATAAAATCATTGGCATTGTTGAGCGGAGCTGCTCTTAAGGGTGATTGGGTGGGGGGCAGCAATAGTCCTGTTTATCCTAGATTTAAGCAATAATAACCAGAATTTGTTTTGAACCAAAATATTCACCATTATTAGGATACTTGAAACAACAAAATAAAAAATGTGATTTATTGCTGATTAAGAAAAATGTAGCCTGTTTCATAGTGAAAACCTCTCCAGAAAATCATGTGAGTTATTTCTTTTTTCTTTTTTTTTTTACACAATGTTTTTAAAAAGATTAAAGTACAATGAAATTAAAATAAATTAAAACAAAAAAAACACTGGACCTTTTGAGCGGCCCAGCCATCTCTGTGGGCGGGCCTGTTTTTGAGTAATGAATCAAATCAATCAAACTGAGATAAGTTAGTTCTTGGAAGGTTATTTCCCCGTGACAGGACACAGTCTGTGTGTTCTCTCCCATCACCAGTGGCACTGATATGTTGTATCTGACAGGGACCGAAATCTGTGTTTGTTTGAGAATCTGGTGATGATCATAATGTGTGGGAATTTTTTGGCAGAGATTTGGGTTGTTAATGAAAGTCATCTGTTGTACTGAGATAACCCCTCAAAATGCCTGTTGCTGCTTCTACATGAGAGACAGAGAGAGATGTGGAATTAGTGAGTGTATGACCAAAAAAAAAAAAGATTTAATTGAGTTGAAATTCATGCCTTGACCTGGAAATGAATGCATCTCTGTGATTTGAGTCTTGAAAGTGCTGACGATCGTCATATGTTTGCGAGTTTGCTCGCTCCACACATTGTTGTTCATGTAGAAAACCACATGAAGCCTCTTTTATTCACCATGCACGATATACAAAAGTAAAAGTCCAAAATACATCACAGCTGCAGGACAGCTATGACTTTCAAGTGAAATCCTATTTATCTTCCATGGGATGCAAGTAAATTGCCACTCTAAGCATTGTGGGATAGCAGACAGAAAGACAAAAAGAAGGTGCCAAGTTGAAAAGATTGCAGTATTGTAGCCTATGCCCCCTCGCCTTTCAGATACACAGACTGAAGCGGTGTTTGGCACAATCTCATGTAAATTGTTGGAGAAAGTTTTAAGTTACTTATTTACACAAAGTTTAAACAAGCGAGCTCACCGCCCACAGCAACGAGCAAAAAGTGGCTGAGGTGAAAGGATTTGTTTGCTTCGAGTGCTTCTTCATGCTAAGAGTGTGCTCTGTTTTAAAGCCAGAATATGATTTTATAACTTCATCCAAAATATTAGACAACACATTCTCACTCCCAACTTGTCAAATACAGATAATCAGGAGCCCTACATGTTAAATTATGGTGCTCCAGGTACTCTGGCCTATCAGTTTATGCTTGTTACATGCATTTGTGTTTTCAACATACACTTGTAATGTAGCCCACAGTTTCCACTTGTTGCACACAATCTCTTTTCAATAGTAATTTACAGGGTTGGCTAAAAACTTCCTTCCTTCAGGCCAAAACACACGGGCTGCCACAGCATGCCTGTAGCAGAGCACGTCCGTTTTAATCAACTGAAGCTGCTGCGCTGACCACAGAAGCTGTGCTTGCCCGTGTCTGCACTGTGCTGCATAATGTTAAAAAGACTAGTTACATAAAAATTACTTTTCTCTGTGTGCGGCTCTGCGGCCTTCCAACAGGTAAAAACTATTTAGATCTGTGTGAAAAATGAGTGCAATCTGTTTGGAAATGATAGAGATGAATTTTTCATTATACCAGAGAAGCAGTAGAGCAACCTTGTGGGTACTTTAACATTTAACATTTACATAAATAAAAAATATATATAAATATAAATCAAGTGACAGCAACTTAACAGAGCTGGCACCACACGCTGCAAAGACGGAGCCTGTGTAACAGGTAAAAAACCCAGCTCTGCTCCGCCTATGTGACACACTGCATCTGTGCCCCATGGATTTCCACTCTTAGATTTAGGAAACAAAAGTACATGGTCAGGTGTAGAAAAAAACACAGTGGCTTGGCTTAAAATAAGTACATTTGTGTACTGCTGCTATGCTAAACCTGACTTGTGAAACCTCATCAACTAAGGCTAACAAGGCCATAACTTTGTGCCTCTCCCTACATGTTGCATTAGATGTGAGAAATGTACCTGGACTTCCCTAGGTGAGTGCTGACTTTCCTATCCAGGAGGTGTGTGTGGTTGACTCACTGCCATATGGAGTGCCATCTGTAAAGTGGCTCACTCTGAAATTAACAGCAACATTTTGCCACATTTAGCTTCAAACTACATTTAAAAAAGTAGTGTGAATTTTTTAAAGTAACTTTTTACCACATTTACAGCAATATTTGAAATATGTTAGATATGATATCACAGTTAAATCTAAATCTAAATGTTAAATCTAAATCTAAATCTAAATCTAAATGTTAAATCTAAATGTTAAATGTTAAATCTAAATCTAAATGTTAAATCTAAATCTTAAATATAAATCTAAATGTTAAATCTAAATGTTAATCTAGAAGTTAGATCTATATCTAAATGTTAAATCTAAATCTAAATGTTATATCTAAATGTTAAATCTAAATCTAAATATTAAATATAAACTCAAGATTTAACATTTAGATTCAGATTTTACATTCAGATTTAACATTTAACATTTAGATTTAGCTGTGACATTATATTTAACATATTTCAAATATTGCTGTAAATGTGGTAAAAAGTAATTCATGGTGGCATGTCAAACACTTGACATCTCTTTTGTCGCCAGAGTGTCTTGCCTCCAGCGTCTCCCTCGTGGCTGTCTTTTCATCTCGAGGGCCTCTCCAGCTCTCTCTCTAGATGCAGATAATAGCAACCAATGAGTCAATACGACCAACCTCCAAGTGTGATGTTAGTGCCTCCTACCATTTGCCTGGACCACACCCACACCTACAAGACATTCATTAAACTACCAATTAAGTTATGCATGAGATAGGTCAAGGAGCTCGGACATCTGGAGGGAGCTTGGGGTAGAGCCGCTGCTCCTTCGCGTCGGAAGGGGTCAGTTGAGATGGTTTGGGCATCTAATCAGGATGCTTCCTGGGTGGCACCTGTCAGAGGTGTTTCCGGAACGTCCCACTGGTAGGAGGCCCCAGGGCAGACCCACAACACACTAGAGGGATTACATATGTCATCTGGCCTGGGAACACCTTCAGGTACCCCAGGAGGAGCTGGAAAGCGTTGCTGGAGACAGGGACGTCTGGGGTGCTTTGCTTGGCCTGCTACCCTTGCGACCAGGCTTTGGATAAGCGGATGAAAATGGATGGATGGATGGATGGATGGATGGATGGATGGATGGATGGATAACACTAACATAATGTAATGTCAGTGACATACAGCACTACCGTAGCATGCTACACACACTAGCACATTACGTTGTAATTAAAATAATTCAACTGACTTTTCTCAAGTGGGAGAAGAACAGCAGTCTCCCAGGTGAAAGTCCAGAGTTTGTTTGACCCATCTACCTCCCTTCCCATCCTTTATACCACAGTACAGCATATGTTTGCAGAATGTGCTGGCAAAGGAACAAGATTTTGATTTTGAGCTTTTTGTGAGACCGAGTTCTGCTGCCTGTTGGGACTCTCAATGAATTCCTGTTTCCTCACAAGCTGTAAAACATTTTTGCTGGATATTCATTAATTTATCCCTGGCATGAATGAAGACTGAAAAATATATGTAGAAACAGTTGGTCAAATTATTCTGGTAATAGGGTTTTTAACCTCTGATACGCTGGTCATGCCACGAGAGGAAAATAGTTTTAATAGACTGCAATGATCTGAGAGGACTGAGCTCCTTAATAACTTAAACATTTTGTCTCCGTCACAGCGTTTCATAGTTTATGTTACTGATTTTGTGCATAAGAGATGAAGGCTGAGATATTACATTACATAGTACAAGATGTGCATATTTCTCTCTGTCTGTTTCACAGCTGCAGTCTTTACGTTAATCTGGCAGTATTCAATCCAGACTTGTGTCATCCGGTGCTTATTCACGACTCGAGGCCGACATGTTACGATGCATTCAAAATAAGGTAAGGGGTTGCATGTCTGAGCAGGGCTTAAATGAAACACATAACCAGAAGTATAGCAGAACATATGCTGAATGTGACCCAGGGCCCGCACCTCACAACGGGACATCGAATCCTCTTTGCAGCCGCACTGCTTGCATGCTGTCTGTTCATCATGTAACGGGTGCCTTTTTTTAGTTGTGGGTGTGAAAAGTGGGACCAGGTGTGGCCAGGAATTGTCACTGTATGGAGCCAATTTCTGCCTCCTCTCATGGCCTTTGCTCTGCTCTGGGGTGTGTGCAGCTCTCACAGCCACGCCACAGTTTCCTCTTTGCTTCTTTCTGAGTTCTAGTAAATGTAGGAGGATGTTGTTCTGTTCAGAAACCAATTTGTCCACTGCTGTTAGAGGGTCGTGCAGCTTCTCTCCTTAGTACCTTACTTTGGAAAGAATATATATGGTAGTCCGTAGCAAGAGACAACATACTTTTTGATCTCATATGAATTGTGCCATGAATTACACATATGCTGATTGTCAATTTAAAAGATAAATTTGCAAGTCAAGTTGTAGTGCCATTTAGTTTGGTGCCCCAACATGGCTGTTACCTTGGCACAAATGTAACGTTATCTTACCTGTGCTTTATCTAGCGGCTCTTGGTTGTTCTATCAACTGGGCAGTGAAAGAATGAGCAAGACCTGTTGCTGGTGTGAGCACATCACTCCGACCTTGTCCCATATTGACATTTGGTCATGGACCTTCCATGTCCAGATACGATGTGAAAGGTACCCTGGGTGTGTTGGTTGTTGACGTTCTGGGACGCCTTGTCAAGTTCTGCCTGTTACATGCATTGTCTTCTTTCAAAATACACTTCTGTTTTCACAGGATATTTACCATTTACATACAGTCTCTTTCGAACAACTAACGTACATGGTTAGGTTTAGGAAAAAAGAACAGGGTTTGGCTTTATAATCTGTAAACGGGACGTGAACACTGCTCTCCCGATGAAAGTCAGTATTTGTTGGACCCCTCCACCACCCTACTCAGAATTTTGCTGCCTTAACTTTCATTCTGAAACTAGCTGCCAACTCTCACACATTTGCCGTGAGAGTCACGCAATTGGTTGATTTCACACGGTCTCACGCCGCACCTCCAATTTCTCACTCGAAAAAAAAAAAGTGCCAGTAGTTGTTCCACTCCTGTACGGTAGGTGGCGCCACCTTACATAACTAGGCTACTACTACCTACAATGACGAATGATGCCCTCCTGCTAGTAAGAACTTGTGAGAGCTTTGTAAATGTCAAAAGTGAAATTAAATGGCCAAGGTCTAGGCACTCTTAGACTTGCATAGTATAGAATTTTGCTTTAAATCCAAAATGAGTCTTGTGTCTATAAAGTAATAGGCTATATGCCACATAGGCAAGTCCTAGTTTCTGGTTTTAACTAGTTCAGTCGCTCTGAGCTGAATGCAGGTTCACTTGTGAAGGTTTTGAATGAATGTAGGTATTGCCCATCTCCAGAATGCTACCCTTAAATCCACCAGAATGCAGGAAATCACATCTACCACATCCAAAATTTTCTGGGGGAGGACCCCCAGACCCCACTATACCACCATTGTCTCTCTCTCTCTCTGTATGGTATTTGTATGTAAGGTATTAGGCCCTGTCTATCTCCAGCAGGCGCCCCAAAAATCCGTTAGGGTGTGGGGAATCAGGATCTATCAAATCAGTTGACAAACAAAAGTTTGGCATTTCAGCAGAAATAACAAAATTGTGGTCAGCCCCGCTGAATCTCACTCCAAGCTTTTTTGAAAAGTTGACAGCCCTGCATCTTTTTTCCTCAGTGTGCCAGATTTCGACGACTTCAGAGTGAGACTGGGTTGCTACAAAACACACAGGCACTGTAGCTTCAGCCAGAGAGAAAGTAATGACATCACTAAAGCCGGGGACACACTGTCCAGCCTCAGCTCATTTCTGATCTAATTTCTGAGCCGCACGACTCATTTTAGAGTCATACTGAATTTCAGCTTTGTTAGGCTTTGTTTGTTGCTCAGTTTACAGGGGGGAGCGTGGACTAATCACGGCCTGATCAGCTGCTCCTGACCAGCACTCAGATGTTGAGATGAATTTCTGATGGTCAGAAATTTTGCTTGGCCGTCTTTGGGCACTGACACAGATGAAGCAGAGCCTTGAGTGAATTCCCAAAGATCAGTATCTTTCAATCAATTGTAAAGTGTTGCTTATACCAAAGTAGTTTGCTTGTACAGTGTGTTTGTGTGTGTGTGAGAGAGAGAGAGAGAGAGAGAGAAAGAGAAAGAGAAAGAGAAAGAGAAAGAGAAAGAGAAAGAGAAAGAGAAAGAGAAAGAGGGAATCAAAACTTGGACTGACCTGTTTTTGCAGAAATGGACTTTGAAGCTCTTTATGAGACCTATTTCTGCATTACTCCTACCTCCGCTGGCAAGCAAACTTCTACTTGCCCTGAAGCTTTTAAACAAATCTTTTTTGACAGCTGTCAATAGCCAGAACGCTCTGCAGAGGCCGACGGGCAGTTTTATTTTCTATTTCACACGTACAGTATGAGCTCTGAGCTCGTGGCTGATGATCGGATCATGAATTGTGAGCAAATAATTCATGTACTTTGGCTTTATTATATATTTTAAATGGGCTAAAATCGTACAGTGTGTGCCCAGCTTTATGTGACTTGTGTAGTCTTTCAAATAATTGATTTTCAAAGTCTTATACTTTAACAGTTTTACAAAGACGTGCAACTTTCTTAACGTGCGAAATGATGTTTTAAAAATTTACACCCATCATGTGTAATTCATGGCACAATTAAAACGGGATCAAAAATTATTCGTCTCTGTCATTAACTTCCATTTGAATTTTGTCCGAAATAATGGTCCCATGGTTGGACTTTTACTGTATAACAGTTAATAGCTGTAATTAATCTACACTGTGATCGAAACAAAAATAAAAGTTTAAGTAAAGAGTAGCGATGCTATTTTAAAAAAGGACCATGAAAGACGAGGGAAAGTGCTCATGCCAGAAAAAAAAACAGTTCACTGATTTGCATTTTGTGTTCCCTTGCATGTCACTATCTTTTGTTTCACTGCCTTAAGGTAATCTTTAAATAAGAAAATAAACTATGAAATCATGTTGAGCTATTTCACATGCAGTATTCACATTTTCAGGTTAGAGGAAAGCCTTTGGCAAACATCTGGCTTTCTGCACGTATCTTTAAAGTTTAAAAGCATGGGGAGTTATTCAAATAGGACCTGAATTCTGTATTTTCTGGCAGCGGAAAACGGTGGAGCAGCCTCCGTCTTTGTGCTGCAACCGAATGTGAGTCGCATTGTCATTAGAGAGCACTCTCCTGCACTCTCCTCCTCGTCGGAGCCCCCCTGCAGCTGAAGGCGACACAAGTCCATCGTTGACATTCCCCTGGATGCTCTGTGCCCCCGATTCTCGAGGCAATAGTGGCAGTGAGGGAAAGCGCTGAGTGACATCATAAGGAATTACTGAAGGGGAAGAAGCAGGGAGAAAGAGAGTGTCACCTTATTATAACATGACCCTAGGGCACTGGATTCCTACCAGCAAGAGCTCAGGAGCTGGTCACTTATGTGATGTAACACACACAAACACACACATACATGAATCACTGATCATGAGCGGAAAATATGGCTGGGTAAAGTGAAAAGTCGAGCTGTCCTTAAAGGGATAGTTCACCCAAAAATCGAAAACAGACATTTTTCCTCTCAACTGTAGTGCTACTCATAAGTCTAGGTTGTTTTGGTGTGAGTTGCTGAACGTTGGAGATATTGGTCATAGAGACGTCTGCCTTCTCTCAAATATAATGGAACGAGATGGCAGCTTGTGGTGCTCAAAGCACAAAAAAAAAAATACATTTGAAAAACTCAACAGCAATGTCTCTTTCCAGAAATCATGACCCAGTTCCTCAAGCTCAAGATATCCACAGACCTTGTTGTGAGTACTTTCTTATAGGAACTGTTTTCTTTCTACCAAACTACACCCACCAACCGTATCACCGCGCACAAGAAAGTGTTCATCTACTGCTAGCTCACCTAGCACCACTGAGCTAGCTAACGTTACAGCTCAGCAGAGGAGGACGCCATTACTGTTTATATCTCGCACTGTTACAACACAAGCCCAACACATCGGAAGATCAGCAGGGCAAGAAACTGAACCCCAAATTGCTCCCGATGGCTGCTCCATCAGTGTAGCAGGTGGCACCGTGTATGGTAGTCTCAGCTACCAGTGTGTGAACGTGTGTGAATGGGTGAGCGTGACGTGGTGTTAAAGCCCATTGAGCAGTCGAGCAGACGAGAAAAGTGCAGTAAAAGTACAGCTCATATGATGTAACGGTGGCTACATCCATTGTTTTCATATAGTCTATGCCAGGCACTCTTAGCAATCTTTTTTTAAACAGCACAGTAGCAGGAAGCTGTTTTCAGCTAAAACAAATGTCACCTTTAACCCAGTGTATGATACCTGCACAGCACCAAACTGCAGACAGACAAAATTTGTAACTGGTAGGCTAGGTGAAAAAAGTGAAGCATAAAAGCAGCTAGCCAGATTTTTTCACAGTAGTTGGTGAAGACAGAGCTTAAAGGGGAACTAATGTTTTTACAACCTGGGCCCTATTTTCCGATCTGCTTTTGTCTAAATGAGTGATAGGATGTTCAATATGTGATACATTTCTCCAGTACGAAGCTCGGGCTGACCTGCCCGCAGCCCATGAGCATGCGCTATATATATGTTAAACAACAGGGCACTCAGACAGCGTCAAACAACGTCAAAATATGTCCACTAAAAGTGCATTTTTTCCACACAGATAGGCTCGGATTGTTAGTATAATTATCCGACAACATAACGGAAAGGAGAAATGAATGTCTGTGTTTACCTTCAGCTGGATTCGGACATGTTCCTCTGCCTGTTGTTGCTCCCTCTCTCTCCTCGTCCGCTCTTCATTTTCAATGAGCTCTGCATCCGTGTACGTCCCTGTACTCCGTGTTCAAATAAATACGGGCGGTCATCAAATTCAAACGGCTCATCCAGATCCAGTTGGTCAAAATGGAGTAAAAATTCAGCCATGACTACTCCAAACAGAGTAACTCCTCGCGTTTGGTAAGGTCACTCCAGCGGTAACTTCCTACAACAACTCAAATCTCACGAGACGTGAGATTTTAGAGCCAGACTTTCACTCTGAGTGTTTTGACTTGCCACAACAAACATGTCCGAATATTTACCCGATTTTGACCAACAATCTCGATGAGCCATTTGAATTTGATGAAAAAATATATTTTCTTTGTATTACAAAAGTGGCATGAATTGTGTTGGCTAAAGTCCTGTCCTGTGTATTGTGATCACATATCTCCATCTTACATAAGGGCTCCACCTAACACAAATGAAGCTCTAACGAAAGTTCAGTCAGGAAGACAATACTTATCATGCTCAGGCTGTAAGTTTCTTTCTCACCTTGCCATTCACTGGTTGCAGGCATGCTCACTCACTATGTCATTGTCTGGGTAGGTCAATTGAGTCATCAGCCGATTCACAATCAGCCAATAGCACAGCGACACACCTTCTGTCACCCTATCATCTTACTGCTCCTCACTTTCAATATGTTTCTTTCTCTCTGTTCTTTCTTGCTGCCATCGTGCACTCCCTCCACCTTCCTATCACTACCTAGTCTTTACTGATTCATCAGCCTCATACTCCTGAGCAGTCATCAGCCTCAGAGTCATCAGCCACCACCACCAGTGTCTGGACTCCATGGGGGGATTTATATTGTTGCCGCTCAGATGTCCCTCAATCACTAAATATGTCCCTCTGATGTTTAAGTGTCAAATACTTCTGTTAAATCTTAATCAGCACAAATCATCTCTACACTCTAATCTGTACACTTATATTCTGTATTAATTATTATCTTAACTTCATTTTTTTGTCTCTCCTGATGGAACTGGACAGAGGTGGGTATCAACAAATTACCTGAACTTCGTTACAGGTACTTACTCACTTTTTTTTTTAAATAAATTGTACTTGCTGGATTTGTTTTTTAATCTTACACCAGTAGAATTTGAAAATATCATTACTTTTAATTTTACATTTTTATACATTTGTAACAGAACAGTAGAGCGCAATTTATGTACACAAACAAAAATAATTTTATGTTGACATCACTGATACCACATTTTAACCACCTTCCTCAGGTCATTGTGAACACAACTGTATTTAATAGGCAATTCGCGATGAATAGTCACATCATTATCTCCAAATAAGCCCGTAAAGAGTCATCTGATATTAGACATTGCCAGTATGATTAGAGACTGATTTGACCACTTCCGTAATTGTACTGTTTTCATGTGATTGGACGAACCTGGCTGGTCGGACTCACACCTGATCCACGGCTGTCTCTGATAGAACATGGGACATGTCCATGTCACGTCTGTGGCACTCACGCCCCCTGTGCGACCCAGGGGCAGCTTGTGGTGTGGTTGTGTTTTTAATTGCACTTGTGTGTCCCTCTCCGTGCCTGCACTTAAGCTCACAGGGGTAACACATCATGACTTGTGCACTCAACAAATCCTCCAGAAAGCTAGTTAAGCTTCTTCTTGCAGGTGAAATCTTGTTATGCTTTACCTGCTTGTATTGGAAATCTTTTATTGTTTTTGTTTGTATCTCTTATATTGATAATCAGTCTATTAAACGGTTATTATTTATAGATTCCTTAATTCCACTGAACTTCTTGGCATACTTTTTATTTCTGTTTTTTATTTTATTACTACATATTACTGCATGTTATGTTATAGCATGTGTGCAAGGCAAGCTGTTCAAACACATGGCCCCCAGTGGGATTAATGAAGTTGTCTGGATCTGACTCATTAATGAAATTATCAAAGTTTAAGGGCACTCTAACACACTGACAGTCTGTGATGTATTTTTTGACATAATAGACATCGGCTATGAATATCAGATTTGCTTATTACTCAACACAATAATGTAGACAGAAAATAAAAGTAGGAAAAAGACAGTATTTTATATTATTACTTGCCACTTAAGTTGTTGTTTTTCAGCAGATACTTTTGTACTCTGACTCAACTTATTTGAATGACTGCTCCTACTTTTACTTGAGCACAGTTTTTGGCTGCTCTACCCACCTCTGCAACTGGATTACAGGTCTGCATTTTAATGTGGCTGCTGATTGAAACCCAAGAACTGTATCAGCCTTTTTTCTCTTTCATGGACAGCATGGACAAAAGTGTTCTGGATAAGGACATCAGCTAAAAATAATAAATGAAAAAAAAAAAAAAAAAGCAGCAGCCCGAGTAATAAGAGCTGCACAAGGACTTTTGAAAGGTGAAATTATCCTTGATTATATGAGTGTGGAGCGGGCTTTAAGAATAGAATGACATTCATCGGCCTGGAGAGCAACCGTGAATGAAGAATGAGAGAATCGCTGGGCGAGAGCGCCGGGCGCAAATCCCTAAAAATACCTGAAAACCCTGCTTTTTCTCTCTCCTCTAATCTCTGGCGCTTCTCCTTAAACAACAATAATTTGGACTGGCGGAAATGCACACTAGAAAAACACACATTGGCACTTGAAAATGCATGAACACAACACTCATACATGCACAATATCCTGTCACTTAGCTGTGTTTGTTGCTATTAATCTCACCCCGCATGCCTCATCTTCCTCTCCAGCCACTGTGCCTGAATGACAACCAGCTCGCGTGCTGTAGCGAGGCGGAGGCTTTGAGCCCGGAGGCCCCTGAGCTTTATCTCCGGTCTGAGAGAAACTCAGGCAGCAGAGCTGATAAACCCAGACCTTAAAAGCATGCACGTGCACACAGCTAAAACATGCACGCTCATGGCAACATAATGGAATAAATTCACCACGGCTGTGCTGGGTGGAATTATAAAGTAACATCTGTGGCCGAGTGCATGGCTACAACGGGGAGATAATAACACGTTTCTTCTTCTTCTCTGCTGGTGATTTACGATCACGTTGGGGACTATCTCGGGGGCCGCTGAGGGCCACGGCATGTTTGTGTGACAACGCTGTTTTATTTTCATTAGACTGTCAAACCCGAAGAGGACTCCAGACATGTGCTCACACCCTCGCAGAATACCAACAACGGGCAAACATTCATTTCCATAAAGAAAACTTGTGTGTACACTGTGCTTGACATGATGATGAATTGCAAATGAAATAGCCGTGTTGCTGTTTCCAGTTCACCAGTAGCCATCGGATGAGGTAAACTCTGGATGGGAAATTCACATTGGGTCCACTCATGCACTAACGACAGAGTCCGTGTGAATTGTTGCACCGAGATGAGAAAAGGGAAAAGTCGTGTTTGGAGGAAAATAACAGTTGCTCTCACTTCTTCCACTAGCGTCACATGTCATCAACCTGATCAAATATATTTCTTCACCCAAAGCAAGCAGTCAAGAGAAATTACAGCACCAGGGCTGTCTTTCCTGCTTCCACATATCCTGAGGTGCATGTAGGTAATTGCAACTCTAGTTCCTGCTTTTATGTGAGTAATAAGAGACTTAAGTAATTTCCGACCCTCTCTCACTCCCTGACTCTAACACGCAGTTATGAGGGATACAGCAGCTCCTCGTCATTAGTCATGTAATCTGCCTGAGATGGCTGACGGAAATGGAGCAGACTCTGCGGGTTCAGAAGGGGACCCAGTGGACGGCGAGACCGGCCAACACCAGCAGGATGTGGAGCCCAGGATCATGAGGTGTTGCTGGACGGGGACAACAGGCTTCTGCTCATGAGGTCACACACAGCAGCCCCCCCTTCCTTCGTCTCTGCCGTGTCCTCAGCAGGCAGCCTGGGGAATCTTGGCGTTGGGTTTGTGGTTACAAGTGGTCCTAGTTTTGGAGACGGTGCACACATGACTTTTCCACCTTGCTGGTATTTCATGATTATGCGGAAATGCCTCCCTGAGGTATGTATGGAAGACGTTTTCCCATAAAGGAGCACTAAGCCATTTGCTCAAAGGTTTCTGAAACCACTAGTATGCAGGGGTGGAGCTACAGGGGTGCATTGGGTGCAGCCGCTGCCCCAAAACGTGGCTAAGCAGGTAATAATAATGCGATCGATACTTTTCAAAAAGGGAGAGAATGTGTTATTGGCTGAATGCATCATTACCAGGCTACTTCTGAATATGTTTTAATTACCACATAATTGCTGTTCTCAGTTAATTACCTCATCATGTGCATGTTAAAACACAAAGACAGTATTTAATGGTAAATACTACATAGTGCCACTTTAACACCAGTGTTCATTGGCCGATCTAACACAATATGGATTCCTTTTCTTTTTAGTCCCATCGATGCTACTATCAATACTCGGAAGAAGACTTAAAGGTTGGCCCAAACAAAACAATGTCTAGACTCATACTGGAGTAAACACTTTCAATCATCACTTTCGAAGCAGCTGTGTAGCCGCCTCTACATTCTTCACTACATCTTTCTTAACAATTTCTTTGTCTGTTTAGGAACTTTGAAGCTTTCAAGCTCTCCTGTTTTTTCTACCACTAAGTTATACTGCTATCATCTTTGATATATGACTTGCTTGATGTTTTTGCTCAGACCTCAGCCTTACATTGAAGATTTAAAATGTCTCAGTAAAAACAAATCAAACAAAGAAATTACATAGAATACAATACAAATTGTTTTATGTGTTAAAGGTTTCACATGACTGAAACATCAGACTAAAAAAACGTCACAGTGACATGCAAATTTAAGGTAAAATTGCACATTTAAAATGGAGGCGCCTCTAAAGCTAAAAAAAAAAAAAGTAGTGATACTAAATGAAAAATACCACAGCAATCTAATAAACAAATCTAGAAATCTGAGAACTGAAGGGAGCATTTATAATACGATCATATTTAAAGGGGCTAACTCAGGCCAAAATGTTGCCATGGCAAAGGATCAGGTGCTAAACTCAATGACACTTTAAAACACTTTTAAAAACACAGCACTGTCAGTCCTTATAACTTGGTGCAGGTGATGGCAGCATTAGACTGATACACCGCACACAAGAGGGCTGAATTGCTTCTTCTTTTAACTTAGTCTTCATTTGAAATCTTACAAACAACATGTTTTGCCCATAGCTTCATCAGGTTTGCTGTATGATATAATGCACAGGTGTTTTTAACGGCTGCAGCTGCACTGAATCCAATCAGCAGCAGGGTGATCATGTGCTGAGCAGACTCCATACATGATTCTGAACACATGCCCACCACCCAGGAACACCCCATATCCCACTCTTCTTTCCCTCACTCAAGCGCAATCACCTGATGTCAGCAAAAACATGTAGATCATCAGTTATGACAGGAAAGTGCTTAAATCTAGTGTCTCATTGAGGCCATGTCGTTCCATTGAGTTCAAAGTGAGAATCCAATATTTTTCCCTTTGTAGCAATTTTTGGACGACGCTTCCTCCTCTTGGATCAGGAAGAATCCTCTCTATACCAATAAATTTAAGCGAGGCAGCAGAGCCATGGCTCCTGTCTCTGTAGTGTCTGGCAATGGCATAGTCCATGTTTCCATTTCTAATAGCAGCTTTATGTTCTGCTAAATGCAATTTGAGGTTGTGTTTGGTTTGTCCTACATATATTAAACCACATGGACACTTTAACATTTATAGTACATGTGTGAACATACAGTTTAGAGTTGGAGTTGATTCGAACAAAAATACAACCCAGTTGCCAGAGTAGACGTTGGCATTGTACATTTCTGCAAACCATAGATACGTTACATTTGTACATTATTATACGTTGAGACTTTACATTTCAACAATGCTGTGGTTAAAGTGTGGTGAGTTTAGGCACAAAAACCATTGCAGTTCCATGGCACAGGCAGTATAAGTGAATGCTAAGGGCATCATCATCCATAGAGGGCGCCATAACTATTTTTACTATGGTATTATTACTATTATTTTGAAGTATAACATAAGGCCACAACAACATAGCTACATAGAAAAGCCAACTAAATAGCAAACCTGATCTCACTCTGAAGTCATTGTATGTCAGCGCTTGGGCGTCAGACACTGATGAAAAAAGTCATTCTTTCTGTACGTTCAAACCAACAGCAACCAGAGCTTCCAAAACGGTGGAAGTCATTCATTTTCAATGAGAGCCCAGTGACTTGGATGACTTGGGCAACCTGGTTGTCAGCCACGCGTCTTGGCCAACCAACGCGACCGGATTGGGTCCAGAGGGGAGTTAAAACTAGTTTTACTTTATGGCAATGAGCTCTGACGCGGTTCAGCGACAACCAATCGGAATGCTGACGTGCTTCGATGAAGCGGGTCCCAGAGAACAAGCCATGGAACTTTGGTTCCTACAGCACACTTGTTCTGACAATGGATATCGAGAAGTTTATTACTTGCATTTGTGCCCACTCAGTCCTTTATAATGTGTCGCTGTTCGGTTACAGAGACCAAAATAAAAGGAATGAGGCTTGGGACCACGTCGTGGAGGTAGTCAGTTGGTCTGGTGAGTTTTAAATGTGTAATGTTAGTAATAGGAGAGAATTGCAGGCTAATGTTGCGACGTAGCATGCAAGTCTTCCTTGCTTGGTTTGATTGGGATGACTGGACAACAGCAAGCAGCAACTACGCTGCTTTCAAGCCAGTAGTCCGCTTTGCGGCTCCTTTGAATTGAAAAGCACGATCGAACGTTCAATGATTCTTTGAATTGAAAAGCACGATCGAACGTTCAATGATTCACATGATGAGCGTCTAGAGCGACCAAAGCTGCCACAAATATTTTTGACAGTCGTGCTTCTTGGGCGTCCGCGAGAGGCTTTGCCTCTTTGGAAGCTTCTGGTTTGAACGTCAGCATGATACCCAGTCGCTGTTATAGTGCGTTGTTGTACTTACATAGTGAGTTTATTTTGAAAGAGACTGTATGTAAACGTTAAATTTCCTGTGAAAACAGAAGAGTACTTTTAAAGAAGACAATGCATGTAACAGGCATAACTTGACACGGTGTCCCAGAGCGCCAACAACCAATGCACCCAGGGTACCTTTCACGTTGTATCTGGACATGGAAGGTCCATGACCAAACGTCATTATGTGACCGACCTGGTCACATATCGACATTTGGTCATGGACCTGAGAATGTGTTGAAATAACAGAGAGACCTTTTTTTCTGGGCTCCTGCTGCCCCCTGCCCTCCTTCTCCTGCTTGCTAAACTTTACCTGCTCTCTGGGCGAGATGGGCAACTGACAAAAACCACTTGGTGTTTCAAAAAGAACATGTTTCAGCTTAAAATACTCGATTTTGGCACAATCCTGGATGGAAACGTAGCAATGTCTCGGTAAAAACAACTGCTTTTTGTGACAATATCCCTGGTGGAAACACAGTGACAGGTCACTTAAAGATTCACGTTTGATGACTAAAAAGACGCTAAACATAACCAGTTTTGTTGTTTGCTGGTGTCGAACAGTGGTCCGCAGCTTGGCTTGCATTTTGCCTAAGTGACAACGCTTCCCACCCTCCCCTCCACCTCCTGATGACAAAATCAGCTCATATACTATGTCACTTTAGAAACTTTGATATGATACATATGAAACATACAAATGTAACCACGTAATGTATCCATGTTTTGCAGAAATGTACAATGCCAACATTTTCTCCAGGTGACTGGGCTGATAAATGACTCACACTGAGTTCCTAGTGACACATATTCTTGCCCGTAGGCACAGTTCATTCCTGTTTTGTCAGGTCCATGTGAAATTTGTACTTAATAAACACAGGCAGAAAAAAACACTGCAGCGGACCATTTTATGGATAAGGCGAGGCATAAATTTATTTCATGTTGAGTCTAAAAGCACCTTAAGCAGCAAACGCTTCAGTCAAAAAGCACAAAGCAATTTTTAAAATTGGTATTTACACTTTTTTTCACCTCACAAATTGCTTAATGGTCCTTTTAAAAATACCCTGTTTCAATTATTTTCCTGTCCACCACTTTGCTTTAGATTCAGCGCAGACAGAAGGAAAGTCTTCTGTCAGGTGTCTCATATGTCGCAGAGCTGTGTTATGACATAATATGCACATATGTCTGCATCCTAATAAATTCTGTAACATTCTTCGTCTGCTCTACGATGACATTTGAACACAAAGCAAGTTGTCACTCAGCTCTGAGCTCTGACTCAGGAGCTGTCAGACTTCTGTCCCAATGTTTCTATCCGAGCCGTGACATTTCTTAACAGCACAGCCGCTGCAAACAAATAGGCTTTTGTCCTCGCAGTGAAAACATACAGTAGCATAAAACAAAGGGAGAATTCCAATCTGCGCAGAAATCAATACAAGAGGAGCTCAGATGCTGAATAAAACATACAAGTGAGGAAAAAACAATGTCAGCTCGTGACAGCAGTCACTGAAAAGTAAATCAAAGGAAATTATTATTGTGTTTTTTGTAATATGTTTTGTCAGATGACATTGTCATGAAATGTCAGAAAACAGCCACTCAGGCAACAATCAAACCCCTCAGCATGTGCCACAGAAACCCATTTCCCTAATTAGCTATCCGCCAATAAAACAGCAGAGAGATCGAAGAGCACAAGACATGAAGAGTCAGGGCATTTCTTTTTTTTATGATAATCGCTGTGAGAGACAGTTATATGAGACAAAGAAGAATAACACGTCTGCAGTGTATTCAAAGGTCCCCAGGAGTGTCCAATTAGACAAATATGAGGCTGAGCACGTTTAGAGGTAACACTGTGTGACACTCAGCCGCCTTCTATCTTGTGCAAATGAGGGAAAGGGTGTGAAACAAACAGCCAATTAATTTAACTGGAGCTTTTACACTGTCAGGTGCAATAGGCCTAATTTATTGTTGGGTTTTTTCTGATTTCTACCTGAAATACAAAGCTGAAAATCATTTTTTTTTACCATAATGGTGTTTAATTAAGGTAATAGATCCATTATCTTACAACTGACTTTGATATTAATCAAGTGTAATAACTTCTGGCTTCTGAACATCAACATTTCAAATGCAAGTGTCTGTCAGATTTATTTTATCTTTTACAAGTCATGCATGTTTACATGTTGTGTGTCCTCTGGATTCCATTTTCTTCAGACCAACACAAATTTAATAGCTTTATTTTTGTCTAATAAAGCACAAAAGCTGCTCTGCAAATCACCTGTCCTTTGTTATCCAATGAGGAAAAATCTGTAACTAATAGTGTCGTTTCCACCAAAAACTTTTGGTATATACCTTTGGAACAAAAAGTAACCCTTCAGACATGGTACCTAGACCCTAGCGTCTCCATCGCAAACAGTACTCTTGAATGTGGGCGGGGTTGTTGTCACTCCGACAACATTTTCAGAACAAAATAGAACAGGCTGCAGTGAGAGTCTCTCTCCATGGGATATTTAAAAAATAGCTGGTTTATGCACTGACTTCCTCTCAGGCAAGCTCAGGGGTTTAGTGTTGCCAGAGCCCACAGGAACTACACTTTGCAACGCTTTCTTTTTTTCTCCAAGTGAGGATTAGAATATGTGCAGTTCACATAATCAAAACTTGAAGATCCGCTCATGACTAAAAGTGTGTGTCATAGTGTTCACAGCTCCACCTTTTAGCACCAGATCTGTGTGCTAGGTACCCCAACAGAGGGGTGATCACAAATGGAGACGGTACGGAATGATACCATCCACAAAATTTAACAGCGAGAATAGAAAGAAAGCGAACCAAACTGAACTGAACCATATCGCACTGCTCAGTGGAATTTCTTTTTTATATTTGTTTGGTTCCATGATGGCGCCCCCTAGTTTTGCATTAATGCAAAGGAATACCTTTCAGATACCTGGCTACATCACTACCTCTCCAGCCGGCCGAGACAAAATGGAACATTTCTGATAGCCCATTTCCCAAAGACCTTTTTTCCTCCCTTTTAATAATTAACAGTCAATTAACATTACATTTAAGAAACACATTAACATTATCTTTGTCTCAAAAAAGGGGTGACTTAATGTGATTCCTGTTCGACTTCAACATTAATACAGTGAAATGCAACAGTGAAATGCCACTCAAATCCAGAATGCCATTTAGTGCCTCTGTTAAGATGACTGAAATGGGCTCTGATTACAGACCAGTGTTCATTATGCAGGTTGCACACTTTCCATCAAAACGTGTAAGGCATTCGACTTTCAAAATCCTGTTTAATTTATTCCATTTATAAGGGGCAGAGTAGTGGAGGGCAGTCTCCCAGAGTTCACTAATGACCCAAGGGGTAACAAGCATCAGTATCCTGGGATCTGGATAACCAGACCCACAGGGGGGGTTGATTTAAAACCATGCCAAATCAAAGTTGTGAAATACAGTCACAAGGAGTTTATGAGAGGTTTTCTGGGGCAACAGTGGCTGGCTCTCAAGACTTTGGCAAAAAAATGGTGTGATATTGCAGACTCAGGTTTTCTGTGATTCATTATTGACATAGCTGATGCATGATGACTAATCATGTGGCTTCAGAATCAGCTTCATATAATTTCACTTTTGTGGGAAAAAGGTTATTTACTATGTTTGCTAATGGCCTAAAATCAGCCTTTAACAATTATTACAAAGTTCTTGCACCCAATAAAGTTTTACTGACGGGTGGGATGGATTAAAATCTCTTTAACTGTGGAAAAATGTACGAATCGCACAGTTTGCTGATCACTGATACTGATTTTATTAACAAAGTTTTGGCCCTCAGAAACTTCATGACATAAAATTCATAAATATTCACAAATAGGAAATTTAAAAAAAAAAAAAAAAAAAAGAAAGTGACTGCAAGCAATAAACTGTGTCATAGCCTACAACAGGGATTCTCAACTAGCTTTGCCTGGGGGCCACCTTTGCAAAATGACAAAGTGAATGGAGGCCAAGGGGCCAGTAAGTAAACAAATATTAAATATATTTATCAAAGAAGTAAATAAGCAACCCGGTCTCACTCCGAAATCATTCAAATCCGGTGCTTGAGCAGTGACTTCCAGTGTCAGACACAGACAAAAAATGCTGTCCTTTAACATTGGCATGATATGCAGCCAGTCACCATTATAGTTTAATGGCACTTGCTGACATCAGAGGGAAACTGACAAAAACTAAAGTTAAAGATTATAAAGCCAAACCCTGTTCTTTTTTCCTAAAGCCAACCACGTGCATTCATTGTTGGAGAAAAAAAAAAAAAACATCAATTTGCGTTGTTGTACTGACATAGTGCTATTATTTTGAAAGAGACTGTATGTAAACTGTAAATTTCCTGTGAAAACTGAAGTGTATTTTGAAAGGAGACAATGCATGTAACAGGCAGAACTTAACATGGCATCCCAGAAGGTCAACAACCAACGCACCCAGGGTACCTTGCATGTCATATCTGGACATGGAAAGTCCATGACCAAACGTCAAACTGGCCCTTATTTACATTTAAAGTACAAAATAAATTGCCAGTGTGAATCAATTTATTCTCACTGTGAATTAGAAAATGGTTGGTGGGCCATCTGCCACCCTGTGTTGTGCCAGATTTGGCCCGCTGGCTTTAAGTTCAGTATCACCAACCTAGAACCTACCACAAGTCATTATATCAGTAAGTACCAATGACTTTATAAGTAATCCTAAACATGTATTTTCTTGTTCTTACCTATGAATGTTTTGGAAGTAAGACAAAAGCAATTTGGTGGTATAAACAACTTAAGATCTGTGTGGAATTTAATTTTCAAAAGTGAGGCCCAATAGTAAGATACCTTCTGTTTAACCCCTTGAAACCTGAAGCGACATCACTTTTCTTAAGATTTTTTTTTAAGCACAGAATCCATATTTATGATTATTATTACATTTTAAAATTATGTAACATAATTATTACAATTTTTATATATTTTTTATATATAATATAATATAATTATATATGTATTTTTCCAGGTCATTTCCTTGTTTTGTTTTTTTGTTTGTTTTTTTACTTTTNTTATTACAATTTTTATATATTTTTTATATATAATATAATATAATTATATATGTATTTTTCCAGGTCATTTCCTTGTTTTGTTTTTTTGTTTGTTTGTTTGTTTTTTTACTTCGCTTTTTTAACTTTTTTTGTTGGTTTTCAGTTTCTTCTTTTTACTGATTTTTTTGCTCGTTTCTTTTGAGCCATTTCTTCTGTTGTTGTTCATTGTGTTATTCCTATGCTTTTAAAAGAAGTCAAGGCAATTTGCTCAGGTTTCCAAGGGTTACTGGAGGTTTGAAGTCTCTCCATGGTGATTGTTACACATACTAAAATGCCTCAAAAATAAGGGCCTCCTGAAATGAGACAAATATATATATATATATTTCCTTAATACTAGTTTGCAAAGAATGGTTTAATCTTTGTCTGTGATTTACTAGTCCATAGTCCCTAGTTCAAGTTGAGATAAACCAGTAAGGTTTAATTTCCTTGTTTAAAGTAAGACACCCATCAGTTTCCAGTAGGGTAAGTACACTGCACAGTAATAAACCATTAAAGTGCGGACATGAGATTTTTTTTCCAACATCAGTATCAGATGTTTGGATCAGAGTTCTTTTATTAACCTTTACGGGTCAGCTACATGAATCAATATAAAACAAAGAAACACTGAGTTGATTAAATCAAACAGCGGGACGCAGCTGTCAAGTCCTATCATTTCCTGTGGGTCTGAAAGCACAGGGGAAATCACTGCTGGTGAAACCGCCGCAGTGTCCACTGTCTTTACTCACTCTCCATGTGGGTAAAAACCATGTAAAAAGAACAAACAAAAGGGGAAAAAAACACAAGCGTGTTTCATGACCTTTAGATGTCAAAACAACCTTTGACATCTGAGGAATGATTTTTATAAATACAACACTCAATGGGGAATAAAGGGGATTTTTTTTCATATTAAAATTGATTTGCAGATATGAGAATTTTACCCAACACCAGCACAATCTAATCTTGCCTCTGCATTGTGTGAACACAGAATTGTTATAGGATCATGTGGAGACAATAATGTTCTGCAAAGAGCCTCCAAATACACAGTAAAGAATGAATCAGTCACTGAAAATGCAAAGGTTGGTGGGTTTGTTTAAAAAAACATTGTTTGTTAGAAATTAAAACTCAAGAGTCAATCTCTGGGGCTGAAAAATGAAGCCAACACAAAATGCCAAAAACTGCAGTTCCTCTAAATGGCCACTTGAGGCTGGCTACACTAGTGAGTCAATCCCCATATATCCCCACGGTAAATGTTAATGTTTTAAATGTAACTCCCCCATTTACATTTTACTAAGGCTTACAGTTAGGCATATTTAAAGGCCGGTCACTTAGAGTGACAGGCTGTCTGCCGATGGTATCCTCAGCCTTCTTAGTCAGATCCACCCCTCACTCCTTTACAGCCCCGGCCTCTCGCCCAAATATAGTCACTTCTGAGCTGGCTTTGAAAAACCAAGATGGCAACAGCCAAAATGCTTAACCTGGAGCTTCAAAACAGGAGTCCACAAAACAATGGGTGAAGTCACAGTTGCTAAGTCTATTATTTTTTACAGCTTATGTTAAATCTGTCTCCTCACAGAATCTTACCTCTTCTAATTTATCCAAGGTTGCTGACATTATGTCATTGCTTTATCAGGATTTTAGGAAACTTTGCCCCAAATTCAATACACTGCAACTGTAAGATTGCCAAATACAACACATTGTCACTCCCAACTCGTCAAATACCAACATGTTCTCACCCCAAGTTGTCACATATCGCTACTTTGTCAGTTGCGTTTCACGTCTACATATTACACACTAGGTATCGTCTTGCGTCTGTTAATGACGTTCTGGGACACTGCAACCAATGCTAGAGTGTCAACAAAAGCACGTGGTTAGGTTTAGGCAACAAAACAACGTGGTTTGGTAAAACGTCATGGTTTGGCTTACACTAAATACATTTATTACAAACATAATATAATGTCATGTGACATACGCCACATACAAGCACACTACACACTACAAATAACTCAACTGACTTTTGGTTTTACACTGGGCATGAACAGCAGTCTCACAGGTTAAAGTCCGGAGTTTGTTTGACCCAACCTCCTCTTCTCCCTGCCGCTCTATGCAGACTTATTTGCTCTTTATCCTCGGTTGGCAACAACCGCAGCATAAACAACAAATGTTGCCACATGGAACGTCTTATACCACCGCTAAAGGTTGCCTCTGTGCATCAGTGTTTAACACTGACGGGCCTCTGACCAAGAGTCGGTACTTAACGAGTTGGGAGTGAGACAGTGTTACCAAATGCAATGTCAATATCCTTTTTTGCTCCACCAACTAATTACTAATTAATGTTTTACTTTCTTAAATAAACATCTTTCAGTGTGATCAATATCTTTTTGTACATTTAACATGTTACCATGTGGGTCAGGGGAGAAGATGCATCAATTAATCTGAGTGTCAAGTACAGAGGTATGTAGGTCCAGGATGTGTTTATGCTAGCTCATAGTAGCACAAAGACAGCGGAAAGCTGCTAGCATCTAACAAAAGCTAAACTGGAAACAACAACAAAGTTGAATCATTTTCCATTTTTTAAATTGTTCATTTACTGAAACAGCTCCTATCTTTAGTTAACTCTGTAATACTGCCAATCAAAGACAATGGTTTAAATGTCCAATTACAATCAGCTATTCATGACTATTTACTGCACATAGTGCCCAAAACAACACTAATGCTTTGACTGTGTACTGCAGCAAATGTATGCATAGGAATGTGATGTGTGAAATATGTCACAGGTGGGTTCACACTAGACCCAACCCCCAACCACAACTTATAGATGAGTCCTCAAATCAAGCCCTCAAGCAATCAAAAGGGTGGCTGTGCCTCTCAGGAAGTATAGCGTTAGTTCCTGTGAATGTATAAACTTAGTAGCAGGTGGCACCTTGTTTCCCGTAGCCTCAGTCACCAGTGTAAGACAAAAAAGGTGCGATACAAGTGCAGGTTCATTTACCATAATCTGTGTTCTCATCACTATGCATCTATCCTTAAAGAGACAACATGCAAATAATATACAACATATGTGTTCACACCTCAGGTTCACAGGCATATACTTTACCCGAGGCCCTATACTCATTAACACCATAATCAATGCAACTTATCCTTGTTCATTATAAATTCACACGCAGGTGGTGTCGCTTTGGTATTTCCTCACATTAGATGTGTTACATCAGGGTTGACAATGTTTGTCTTAGTTTACAGTGAGATTTTGTATCAGTGAAGTGGGTGCATTTTACAAGTAGGCCTTCTTTGGGGGGTCGGGTCATTGTTCTTTAATCCCTGGGAATTTTGTGGTACAGTTCAGCAACCAAATTCACAATTTGAAAAGATGAAAAGTCAAGTCAATTATGAAGAAATGAAGCTCAGCGTAAGTTCAATCAGGAAGACCTTTCTGTGCTTATTCATTCACAATTCTCCCTCTCTCACTCTCACTGCTTCCTCCAATCAGCTGCCACCGGGCGTGCACTCTTCTATCTGTCCTATCGTAATTAGCCACGGCCTCCATCAGCCAATCAGGTTGTCACTATGAGATTTTAAATCTGTTCTCTCCTCTGCCGCTTTCAGTTGTAATTCTAGGCAGAATTGCCGCCCCTCCTCCACCCCTTCTCCTCCAGCTGTCACTCATCCGGATCATCAGCACCCATCCTTCAATCCTCATCTCCTCTCACCTCCTCTACCACCACCAGCGTCTAGACCCCGGAAGGGGGGGGTTCCCTAATTGGCTACTGATCCATCACCCTCCTCATAGCTCTCCATCTCGAAGGGGTCTAATCGCCAAAGACTTTTCACATTTTCACATTTCATTCTTATGTGCATTTGTAATTAAATATTTTCTTTCCTAACCAAAAAACGTGTCTCTCCTGATTGAAGTAAGGTTGAGCAGCATACTCGCCAACCTCCAGACATTATCGCCTAATCGGAGGACCAAACCTAACCAAGGTATCTGTTGATCTCCCCCCAGAATATTGTTTCAGAGACTATTTTCCTGCATTCTCATGAATTTTTGGAGTTAAGTTGTTGCTGAAATGTGGAATAGGGAAGACGGGTGAGAAGGGGCATTGAAAAAAGGGACTCTAAGGAGAATCTGTAGGATTAGCAAGTAGCCACAGCTACAAACCTTAACACTGTATAAAAAGTAAATGTAGGACAAAAACACATTGTTCAAAGACAGGATAATTTTGTCCAGAAAATGCTTAGAAATAAAAGACAGGTTAAATAGTTAGCTGAACTTTTTTGTTGGATTTGTCATATTTTTCTTAATGATTATGTCCGGGGCGCTTTTGTGCACATTAACAGATTAGACTACAAAGGCAATTCATCCTCCAACAACTTGGCAGCAAAATTAAGCTGTTAACCAATGTCTGATGAATAAGAGCAGGGATAAATACCAATGCAGTATGCTTTATTGCAACACAATACACTCATTAGACAATGGCATGTCTCGCCTGTCTGCTGGACCTTAACTAACCTGAATGATTTGTTGCAAAGCTCTCACTTGCACGGCTGTTGAGATGTCAGCCTCTTATCTTCTTTTCTTCAGAACAGCCTTGTCTGACAAGCTTCACTGTTAGTTTTCTTTGACATAGATTTGTTTGGCTAATAAGTGACAATTTGTGTTAATGTATGGGACAGGATAGGATAAATGTACTATTTCCTCCACCCCCTCTATGCTGAGAGACTAGCCCCACTCCTACATTCATATCCTCCTCTCAGGATGAATTACAATTACTTTGTCGATCCCTTGACTTTTCAAGAAGCACCATCATCTGGTCAACTATTGTGTCCAATACTTTAGTTTATGATCAGATACATGCAAACCCAACACATGCTCACTCTGACCTCACATATCGATGTTTGGTCACAGACTTTCCACATCCAGATACGACGTGTAAGGTACCCTGGGTGCGTTGGTTGTTGAAGTTCTGGGACATGGTGTCAAGTTCTGCCTGTTACATGCATTCTCTTCTCTTCATTCAAAATACACTTCCGTTTTCAAAGGAAATGTAACAGGAAATGTACATACAGTTTCTTTTAAAATAAACGCACTACGTCAGAACAACACCGCGAATTGATGTTTTTTTCTTTCAACAAACGTGTGGTTGGGTTTAGGCAACAGAAAAATATGATTAGGTTTAGGAAAAATGAACAGGGTTTGGTTCAGAATCTTACAGGACATGAACACCACTCTCTCGGGTGAAAGTCCGTGTTTGTTGGACCCATCCACCACCTGCCACCTTAACTTTCGTCCTTGATCCGTCACATTTCCCCCTGACACTGCTGGGGGCCGTTAAACTATAACAGCAACCGGCCGCGTACCATGCTGATGCTTTGTTGGTTTCTGAAGCCACAAGTCATTGCCCAAGTGCCGGATTTCGACGACTTCAAGTGAAATCAGGCTTGCAAACCAATGTCATTCCCTATATCTTCAGCAATTGTTTTTGTGCAAATTAGCCAATGTTAGCATTTACCTCAGAAGCACCATTAGCATCATTGTACACAAGCTTTTTTAAATTTGGTCCATGGCATCAATTCTTAATTAAAAGGTGTTATAATGCCCAACAGTTGCTCTCATTCTGTGAGACCGCACAAACAGCTGCCCCTCCCTCTTCAACTTCCCTTGTCACAGCCACCCCAGTTAATGTACGCAAATGGAGCACCCTGCAGAGCAGCATCCACATCTCCCTGACCTGTCTTCATTGGTGACAGCCAGTCAGATAAAGACAGTGTTTGCCCTAAGCCTCGGCATTGTTTTTTGGCACTGCTGTAAAATTAAACTACTGCTGCATGAATGTATGGGTGTTGAAATAAATGTGAAAGTAAGTAAAAGATACACTAATGTGTGAAACATTGTTTTATATAAATAATTATGCCCGAGGTGCCCTTTTTGTTTGCTTGAGCACCTGCCCCCAAAAAATATCTGTGCATGACACTGATCAGGGCTTATCTCTTTGCAGATTTACTCGTTTACATGAATGTGTTTGCAAAACAACTATTCATTCGCAAATTTTCAAGCAGTTTGTGAATACACAAGTTTGCTGATATCCACCAGGTTGCTCACCCAAGGTCAGCACGCTCGCTGTTGCTCCTCTCCCTCTGCTCACGCTGTGAGCTTTTGCATAGATAAAGAAAAAAGCCCAGACAAATTCTGCGTGATGCCTGCACAGATCAATTTAACAGTCGACATGTGTTCCAGATAGAGTGGGTGATAGACACACATGGTTCAACGGAGATTGAGAAGAGGGCAATTTGGTTTGATATAAGATTGATAATGTGCCAAAGGGGAGATGGGTTCCTATCAATCAGAGCTTTTGCCCTTGAATTGCCTGTCATACCTCGATCCGAACAAGGCATACACAGCTACCGAAGTTCTAGTTTCAAATCCCCAGATCAGTTGTTGCCCAGTTGCAGACTTCCCAACATGACATATGGACATCTTTAAATTCTGGCTGCTGATAAATGCTTTTCCTCCCTGTTGCCACTGTTGTCTCTGCTGCACCCTGGGCAGATATAATGAGATCAAGTGGGATCACTATGCAACAGTACAGTCTAAGGACCTGAGAGATAAGACGTTTCGGCACAAAGCCTTCACCTTTTTCTTTTATTTTACTTTACATGACATTACCCTTTGAAATCACTACTTATTACATGTGATAAAACTTTAATGTTGCCCGGGGGGGGGAACTGAGAGAGTAAGAAAGTGACACATCATTTCCTGCTGCTGTGGTCAGGGCAAATCTGAGGAGAAGATGGTGGCTTTAAAAAAACATGAATTAAGTATAGAACAATATGGACTTAATGACAAAATTTAAAGAATATTACTTTTTACTTATTATTCTACTAAGCTATTAGCACTTGATTGACCTCATTTGAACCAGCAACTACTTTCAATATATTTCTCTTGTTTTCAGAGGTTAGTCAGTCCCATTAGGGATTCAGTATGGAGCTCATTGGCAGAGCTGCACAGCATTCTCTTATAGATTAATCCCAGTTGTAGAAGGAAGTAAACAAGTTGCCAGTTCAGAGCGGCATCTCACTTGTAAACCCACACAAAAGTATGTTTAGATTATTTTACTTTTAACTGCTTTTGGCAAGAAATATGCACAGGAGATGCTGTAGAACCTGTTGCATGTTCAAAATATTGCCAAAGAAATGTTGTTAAAATAGACAACATATCTTCATACAACAGTTTGTATGATATCACTACCATACATGGTGCTACTCAGTAACCATTGACATGCGCTCAAACACTGATGGAACAGCCTTCGGGACCAATTTGGGGTTCAGTATCTTGCCCAAGGATGCTTCCACATGCAGACTGGAGGAGCTGGGGATCAGGCCGCCGATCTTCCGGCTAGCAGATGACTCACTCACAGCTGCCCCATGAACATCAGTCTCCAGGGGCAAAGTCCTGTGTTTGTTTGATCCATCCACCACCCCAACCTGCCTCCTTAGGCAGGCTCTCTGTCTTTATACTACTTCCTTCTTTACTCCAATCAGTGCATTGGTCATATGATTGCAGCCTTCCTGATTATGTGGGTTATAGACAAACTCTGATGCATTATTTTCAGTAGGTGTACATACAAACAGTGCATGGGAGCAGCTTGAAATAAAGGTTAGGATCTAGAAAACCTTCCAACAAAACTTTACAAAACCTAATAATTTTATAAGCTCAGAGAATAGCAAGTACTATAATGCTTTGTTTAAGAGCAGTCTCATCATTTTGGGCCACAACAATCAAAACCAAACTCTTCGAGGTCCTTGAGGGACTGTTTAATCAGTATAGATCACAATAAAGGAACCCATGTCCTAAACCTTCCGCCTTCAGCAGATGAATGTACAAACGGACTTGTGGTCCTTCAGTGCTGTGTCCAATATATGTAACAGCAGCAACACAATCTTTGCAAATTTTTCATATTAACATGTTAACATACTGAAAGTCTGGTTATTCAATAAATGTATTTCAAATTGCACTCTGTTGTTGGCCAATTTTCATTCCCATACTAGGGTTAGATTGGGTTTGTTTTCTGAGTACATGAGTACTTTATAATAATTTATTGCAAGTACTCAAATATGGAAGTTAACTTAAAAAGCCTATCCCCAGTATCTAAGTGTTTGTTGTTTATGCAAAAGGGGGAAAAATGTATTTGGTTGAGACCACAGCAACTCCCACTCAATGTTTCCTTTCTATCCCTTTAAGATACAGATTTACCTGTACAGCTCACTTTGAGTTGGCAGTGCCTTGGAACCTTTGGATGGTTCACCTCTGTTAAGTGTCGCATGTTTGACAAGGATGCCCTTTATAAATAACATGCCTCCTGTGCGCCCCAAAACGCTGCAGAAGGATGTGAACACAACTCATCACCAGCATAAAATCTGTTGTTGAGACATCTATAATATGAAGAAATCCCAGGCATCACCACAAAGGCTAAGCCTCACATCCAGAGAATGTCTCCCCTGCTGGGTAACATCGCCGACAGCAGACTCTCACCTCCCCAACTTCACTTGTGCTTGTTTACGGAAACTCAACCAAACAACAAGGCGAGAAGGCAAGTGGGACGTATTAAGGGGATTGTTAGAGATGCAGCTGGCATCTGATGGGAAGTAACAATGCTTAAACAACACTTCACTTCGACCCATTAGATCCTACACAACTCTGAAGACCTGGGCGATGTAATGAGAGCAACACGGAGCTCAAGACCTCGCACCGTATTTATGGGCAGATCTGTCAAACCAATGAGCAACAGAGCCATTAGCATTGATAGCGAAAGGCAGTGCTGCTTCACTGGCCTAATGGCAAAAGCCAATGTAATGTTACATTAGCGTTCGATTTAATAAAGAAGAGCTGTTGAAAGCATTACCATGTGCCAATTACTTCAAGGCCTGCTGGTCAGCTCACTGTAATTTAAGGTCATTTTGCAGCCTGTGGGGACAGTCAGAGAGTGCAAACTACCATTGGACCTCTCTAGATTGCAGGCTCCATCTACACAATTTGACAATGAACATGTCATGTAATTCACTTACTTTGACTTTTTCCACGTTTGAACCGGCTCCACGTGTTTTTCCCACATCCGGACTTAAACAAAATTGGACACTAGCTGCACACGTGTTGGCCCTGTGAGAGCTCGCTGTGACGTAAAATGGGGGAATTATGCTCCACAGTGGTCCGTGGTCCATTTCTGCCTCGCAAATTATGCTCTCTGCTTGACTCTTCCTCCTCTGTCCTCCATCCCTCCATCTCTGTAATTTCTCCCTTAATGTGTTTTCTTCACCTCTTTTGTTTCCCTCTGCCCATGTCTCTCATCGTCTTTCCACTCTACCTTCTTTATTTTCCCTCCAGTGCGATGGCAGCCTCTCGCCAACCCCCCCGACCGTCCTCTTTTCTGTCCCGCTGTCTTGCTCTTTCAGACATTCAATATCTGTTTCGCCTCCTTACTTTCTTCTCACTTCTGATAACCTTGTTTCTTTTCCCCCTCTTTTCACCCTTCCCTACCCAAGAGCTGACATATCACCTCCTGCTGATAGACCCTAATTACAGTGTGTGACTGCTGATCCTCGCCACTCCAGGGTGTGGCATTTGATCACCAGAGAAAGCTCAAGAAATTGATTGGAGGGGGGCTATATTTAAGGTTGCTTTCACACCTGTAGTTCAGTTCATTTGGTCTGGAACAAGTGAGAAAGATGAGACATTGTTTGTTTGCAGTGCGAAAGCAAACCCAACCAGGGGTAAAAGGAAAGAAAGAGCTGTAATTATTTTGACTGGCAGTCAACTCATTGATTGGGCAGTTTTGGTGATTGTCATCCTGCATCATCAGGACACACATAGGAAAGTCAACTTCAGATGACTGACAGCAGGTCACACAGCACTCAAAGGAAGATGTTTTACAGAAATAGAATAGAATAGCATAAGTATGTTTTCTTTCGTGTATAATAACTTGAAAATAAGAATACTCATTGTATTTTCATTAGAACAAGCCATTTATACAGGGAGCAGGTCCTTTTCTATGGAGATTGCCATGTTGCACCCTCATGTTTCTACAGCAGCCCAAAATGGACAAACCAAATGCTGGCTCTAGATATGGCCATTCTCGTTTTTGTGTTTTCACATTGGCCACCATAACTAACCTATGGCTAAGTCCCGCCCTCAAACGCAATGAGCCAATCACAGTGTGTATAGCCATTCCCATACACTCGGACATTCTCTGCCTGGACGTTCATTGAAATGCATTACAGAAAGTCAGTTTTGTTCAGTTTTATGAGCTTTTCCGGAGATTTGAAGTTTAAAAATGGTCAAACGGTGTGCATGGGGTACATGCAACTCCGCCACAAGGTATCCTGAGAGGCTGGGCGACGAGGTGTATTTTTTACACTTTAAACCACATCTCAACCGAGAAAAGTGTCTCCTTTGGATAAAGTTGTGTGGTAGACCACAACATCAACTCAACGTGAATAAGATTAACAATGATGTCTACATCTGTTCTAAGGTAAGTCAACATTGTGTTTGAGGCAACATATTGTCACTTTGCTGTAAAGAAATATAAAGTTATCTTTAACATCTCTAGCTAACGTTAGCTAAAGTTAGCCTAACGTTAGCTCCTAGCTGCGTTGTTCATCATGTCACCTTGTTTGCTGGGAGTTCATTAGCCTGTTTTGTTCTAGTTTTGTACTTTGGTGATTGTACATCATTGTTAGCTGTTGTCCAAAGGGCTCTAGTTAAGCTAACGTTAACTTCTGGAGCTTAGTTTCATTAACTTGTCCGTAATCGCAGAGATAACAAAGGTTGGCAAACGTTATGCTGAATGATTCAGTGTAAATACTGTAGCACCAAACTAACGGAGAGACACTCTTGGTAAAGATGGTAAAAAGGCCGTTATCCTTTTCTCATATTCTGAGCCAAAAACCTTAACTTCAGTGGCACTTTATCTTGTTGTCTTTGATGGCAACAGCAACGAGATGCAGTTCACAAGCGTACACTGGGACCTGTAAATTTTGGCTTGTAATTTAAGCTTTTCATCGACCTTCTCAACAATAAAATGATGAATATATCCCTCCAGTCCGTAGTTTAGACCCTTTTGGTTACTTCTCAATGACATCTGATCGTTATGTCCCTAAAAATCATCAATTGCCTCCTGCGAAATGCCGTGTGCTGTGACACCTGCCATAGCGCCAGTCACTGAATGTTGATAGTTTGTCCGAGTGAGTGGAGGGGGGCGTGGCTTAGCCATAGGTCAATTAGGCGCCATGAAAAAAATAACGGCAACTGGCTGTGTATCATCAGTCACTGACCAAGTGTTGGATTTCGACGACTTTGGAGTAAGACCTGATTGGAAAAAAAGGTGAGCACACATTAGCAAATGCTGGGCTAGCAGCTCATCTCTGGCATGCCAAACAATGTTGGTGAAACACAGATTTTTAACATGAAACCGCTTTATTCAGTGTTTTTAACAGTTTAAGTTATCAGGTCCGGTTTTTTGGAGAGGAGGAGACCTCTGTGGACAGTTTGGCTCCCGATGAAAAACTCCTGAACAATAAACACTAAAGGAATTCTAACCTGGAGAAGTTTCAGCTGGTTGCAATCTGCATTCCTCACTACTAGATGTCACTAAATCTCCCTAAACCATTGTTCCTTTAAATGCTTCTCATGTGAATATTTATTTATGGTCTCTGGTGTCACAAAGAGCTCACAAAGAAATAACTAATTATGAGTATCATTAGTATAATTAGACTGCAACTTCACCACATTATGAACAATGGCAAAAAGGAGGCATCTCGAACAATATTATTTGGGGGGTGTTACTGTGGGATCACAATGTCATGCATTTTTAAATGAACTTAATGAACTGCTACAGTAGACAAGCACAGCAGGCCCCTGCTTTGAGTGACTGATCAGGAAAAACCCTCGCAATAATGTGCTGATGACATGCTACATCTTGCTTACTTGTTACCAAATGATTTTCATGAATGTAGAAGTTGTTTATACAGATCAAATTGATCACTTTCTGAACAGTTCAGAATCAAGAAATGGATTTAAAGGGAAATTTCGGTTTATTTCATTGGACTCTGGTGTTTTTTATTTGTGGTCTGAGAGCAAACACACCAACTATAGGGTTTCTTGAGAGTAGATATGGGATTTTAGCCTGAATTCAAAAGCTAAGCAATTTAACTTTAACTCTACTTTGCACTTGAAGTGTGCCCGTTCACTTACGTTTTAACAGGTCTGACGCTACTATGCGCCCCGGCTATATCTAGGCTAACGGCTAACATGCTAACTATTATTTTTATGTCACTAGTGACTTGAAACAAATTTAGGATGATAGGAGACAAGTTGAAATAAACCGAAATTTCCCTTTAAAGTTAAGTTGCTTAGCTTTTGAATTCAGGCTAAAATCCCATATCTGCTCTCAAGAAACCCTATAGTTGGTGTGTTTGCTCTCAGACTACAAATAAAAAACACCAGAGTCCACTTGGATGTGGATCAAGACCCGACTTGTCAGTGCTCCTCACCAGAGTTTGACAGTTTTCACACCAGCCCACATGACCCATACTAAAGACAGTTGGCTTAAACCAAACCCGACTTATGCCTACCATCTACTAGAAGACTTTTAAAAGACTTTGAAAATACTTTCAAAAGGCTAATGTCTACTGAGTGTAATGTGTGCATGATCACTATTTGCAAGACTACAACTAGGTTCCCTCTGAGATTATTCCCTATCCTGCTCCTGATAGATAATAGTGTGCCAAACTCCCTTTAAGAATAATGATATATTAGCAATTCCCAAAAAATGGTTTGGACTGTCAGGACCTGTCAAGCTACCTTAATTCATGTTTATTTGTCATCCCTGTGTTTCCTGTTTTATTTTGGTAACCACTGTCTCGTCTCGTTTCAGATCCCGCGTCTTGTAAAGTTTCCCTCCTGTGTGATTACTTGCCCTGCCAAAATGTGTTTCACCTGTGTCTCAATGTGTTTCACCTGTGTCTCAATGTGTTTCACCTGTGTCTCATTGTCGCCCTTGTTTTAGTGTATTTAAGTCTCCCCATCATTTGTTGCCAGATCATCTTTACCTTTGAATGAGAGTTCTAGCATTTCACTATTGTTCTTTGTGAGTGCGTTTGTGTCTGTTTTTGCCCTTTGACTATCCTTTTTGCCTGTCGAATTGGATATCTTGTCTGTGTTGCCGATCACCTGTGTACCAACCTGAGCCTGATTAAAGACCCTTAACTTTTATCTGAGTGTGTGAATCTGCTTTGGGAGTCCTTCTTCAGTTTGTTCTTGACATAGACAGTATTCTTGTCAATTCTGCATTGTTATAATCCATAGAAATAAATTCTATTTGCGTACAACCAGTTCCACCAGTTTCTCCTTCTTTTCCATCGTACACGAATTGAGACTTGTTCTTGCCCCTTCCCAGAGTCCCCTCCATGTTTACTGTCTACCTGGTTTGCTTCCTGTTTAATGCTAAAGAGAGCACAGCTAATGACAATGTTCACATCACTTAACTTCAGCATTTGCATTAACCAGACTAAAAACATATAATCTTAAAGATGTCTGGGTTTTTTCCATCTTTTCCAAGATGGACAGCTCGGACTGAGTTTCATGACCACATTACACCAAACAACTGAGGTATAACTGCCACCATTTTATTCCAATATTGGACATTTGTCTGCAATGGTTAAAGTCCTTGCAAAGTTGTTTGGTGTAAGGGCAGCTTTGGATGTGAAAGCACCTTAAGGAACAAAGCAAGGGTATCTTGGTTAGCCTGAATCAGAGTATCCACGTGTGTGCAATACAACTGAGTTGTTGCTTCCCCAAGTGAATACATCCAAGTATCAAGGGGTCTTGTTCATGAGTAGTAATGTGAACATTGTACCACCATGTTGAAGGGCAAACTGAGCACAAAGGTCTCGATTTAGCAGTAGATCTACGCTCTCTTACCTTTGGTTATGACCTCTGGATCATCAACAAAAGAATGAGGTCATAGATACAAGTGGCTGAAATGAGTTTCCTTCACAGGGTGTCTAGGCTCACCCTTAGGGACGAGGTCAGGAGCTCGGAGTACAACTGCTGTTTGCTCCCTGTAGTTGAAAACAATCTGTTGAGGTGGTTATGGCATCTGATGGTATTATATATTTGATCTGAACCGTGAGTGCCTTGGGGTCCCCCAGGAGGAGCTGGAGGATGAGTGGGCTGTTTTGTGTAGCCTGCTACACCGCAACCCAGACCTGGATAAGCAGCAGAAAATGGATGGACGGATAGATGGATGGATGAAGTGGTGGCAACCGTCAGGGCTGGGTGTTTAAGTTTATAACTGTCAGTCAAGAGAAAAGCCCCCAAACATACCACTCTCTTTTTTTAGATTATTTTTCTGACAGTTTTGGCTTTATTACTCAGGCGGTAGAGAGTGACAGGGACAAAAGAGATGACATCCAACAAAGGTCCCCAGCCAGAACTGAACTAGGAAAAACATTACCAATAAAAACAATTTGTTATCATATAGTTCGGTTTTTTTAACAGCTTGTCTCTCACAGCCTCCACCAGAGGTTATCTATACTTGGTTAGAAGTCAAAGGTGATGTTAAGTAATTACAATCCTCATTCAAATGTTTGCTTACAAGGCACCTCCTAACTTGTTTTGACTGTTGCTTATAGACTAACCCCTGCTCCCCAAACTAACGTGAAGAACAAACGTCCCCCTAACTCTTTGCCAATCACAAGCATTCTATCTAACACAAATCAAAATCACTGTCATGGGTAGCTGACGTGACTGACGGGCTTCAGAGCTTCTAAACTTACAAGATGTTCACTGACACCCCAGATATCTTTGTAACTGCAATAAAGAGCTTTTTACCTCAGCTGAACTACTTTCTGCAAACACAGCGCCACTCGGAACTTAACAGTGAAACTCTAACATGTCACCCAACCCATTACAATATTATAACATTGTGATGATGATATTAATTCATGTTTAATCTGCTTCTTGCTTTATTTTGTAGATTATCTCCTCATGTGTTGTGTCTGGTTTTACTTCCCGTCTTTGTGTGTTTTCCAATAACGCAAATTTTACATAAATGGCCCAGCGTCCAAACTTGAGCAAGTAGCGCGATGAATTTTCATTTACTCGCGCGAGTAAATCGCGTTCATCGCGTTTGGTGGGAACACACGATTAGTCCTTCCCTGTTCCCAGAGTCTTCCCTTCACACCTGTTCTGTGTCAGTCTTGTTTGCTCCACCCTAGTGTTCCCACCCACATCCTTGTTGTTAGCCAATTCCTATTTCCCTCCTCTTGCCTGTGTCCTCCTACTCCAGCTGTGTCTCGTTCTTGTGATTAGTTTTCTGTGTATATATACCTGTGTGTTTTCCTTTGTTCCTTGTCAGTTCATTCTGCGTTCATCCCTGTGTTCTTGGTGTCATTCCCTGTTCCATTTTCTGCCTGGTATCTTGTGCTTGGATTTTTTTTACCTGAGTTTATTGTAATACCCTGGTTGGATTTCAGTTTAGTTTTGGTTCTGCCTTCATTTGGACTTTCTAACCTGCTTGCTCTAGATGTTTTTTATCAGCTGCATTAAAGCTCACTTTTTGTAAAACCTTAAACCTGTCTGCTGCTCTGCATTTGGGTCCTCCCTGAACTGATTTATGACAAACATTTAATGAGACTATTTTGACTAAGATGGGGTAGGCAGAAGTCTGGAAAAGGCACCAATATATGCACACACTTTATGCAGTAACACAGTGCTTCCCATACACTAATTAATATTACCCTGTTAGATTAGCACTGCGTTCACTCAGACCCCCAAAAATTAACTAGCTAGCAACCCCACAGTCCCTCCCCCTCATTCCCCGCTGCCGTGGACTACTGTGCTGGGAGGACAGAGGGCAGAAGTTTGGGAGATGGACCCTGAGCCAGCACAAACCCCCCTGGCGCCAAGTGGTGTCACAATGTGCCGGTGGCCAGCAGCAGCACAGAGTCTAGTATGTGTAAAGGCAGCAACAGAAAGTTTGCTGATCTGGCAGGTAGTCGAGACTTTCTGGTCCCTCTGCAGCTGAGGTTTATGCTGCGGTTGCTGACTAGGGGCCCATCTCCAGAAATGCTGCCCACTTTCCTCTCACTGAGGTGGTCTGCAGAGGCGGGGAGTGAGGCGGAGGACACACTGTGATTTGAGGCTCTCGCTAATGGGCTACATAACCATGGGCTGGAATTTGTAAGAAAGCAAGGCCCTCTCCAGGGTTACTGATGTTTCCTTGAATCTTCCTCTGCAGCACCTTCAATGAGTCAAATAATATAAACATTTAAAAAAAATTGCAATGTTAAACTGGTGTTTAATCATCTACTTTTAATGTGCCCCACCAATTTACACATGAATAAAACCCTGATACAGAAACAGAACTGTTGCACTTTCAGGAACCGTGGCAGAAGTGAAAGGTATGCCATGACTTTGTTAGGGCAAGGAAAAAAATTTAAGACCCAGCCCTGCTCTTTCCAAAACAGTCAGACTATCTCACTTCAAGCCAAAACAAAACGTACAATACCTTCCTCCAACTCTGACCCCCCTCACCCCCTCCTTCTTTCAGTCCCTAGGGTTTTGTACAACATGGTGGGAGCAGAGAAATCATATTTTACATGGCATGCATCTGAGTACATGTAATACATCTTCGGTTACTTTAGAATAAATAAACACAAGGTTAAACGGAGGCCAGTGAAGACATATATGAACAAGTATGAATGTCAGCGCAGCAGGTGAAGATCTGCACAGGATATGAAGCTTCCACTGGCTACCTCTTCCAGATGGGGATCATCTAGAGCAGGGGTAGGCAACCTGTGGCTCCGGAGCCACATGTGGCTCTTTAGCCCCTGTCCAGTGGCTCCTTGAGCCTTTGAGAAAAGAATGCTATGGAAATTCATTCTATGAATCCAAATGTTGCTGAATCTCGATAGCAGTGGCTGGTTAGCTATGGATGCCAAATCCAAAAAAGTAAATTGAATAAAATAGAGAATGTAGTAGTGCGTGGACAGATTTGTTTGCTCTCACTGCCAGCTCTGCAAAATTTAAGTACCAAATAATCATAAATAGTGCCCTGCACAGTGTCCACCTTGTGGTAAAACATATTAACAAATGCTTATTTAGACCATAAGTATACGCTAATTTAGACTTAATAGGCTATTTACCTTGATTATAAGGCTCAAACATGTTTTGCAGCTCCACACAGATTTTTTCAAATTATTCTTGGTCAAAAATGGCTCTTTTAATGGCAAAGGTTGCAGACCTAGATCTAGAGAGATCAATCTCTGAGAAACAGTCAGACCAGTAATATTCAGAGCAGCTGGAGATGTCTAATGCAAATTAAGACCACAACTATAACTAATTTCATTACTGATTAACCTGCTGGGTGCAGTTGTTCAGAGTAATCTGATCAGGTTTCGGCTTTCAGATTGGATCGACAATCAGATGCTCAAAAGAAAAGAAGGACTCTGAAATCGGATTAGATCATGTAATCCAGTTTTGGTTTTGATCCTGTTCAAACCTGCAGTATGTGTGGCTCAAAGCTTTTTTGTAGGATTAGGATACCTTTGATTCCAAAAATCAGGATTATCCTGATCCCAGCAGAAGGCTGGAATAAGGGTGAATATCTGGAACATATACATTTATTTATATTTTACACTTGATTTGTTTAACTACTACAGTAATAAAGTAGATAAAGAAGACAATAAGCTACCTACCAGTAAAGTAAAAAATAATTTTAAAAAACTAAAGGATTTTGTCATCAAAAAGCAAAAGCAAAATGTATGTGTGATTCAGAACGCACCCTTTCTCTGTGTGTTTAGTGGGCGTGGCCTCCTGGTTCCCTCCTCATGCCAATCCTCCTGAGTGCCGCCAGCTGTGAACCTGCACACCTGAACCTCATCTGCAATCAAGCCACTGCAGTATAAAATCCTGGCTCAGACATCCAGACTCTGCCAGTTAATTCAGTCTCCTCTGCTGTACAGACCTCAAGGCCAACTTGTAGGTTTTTGACACTTGGACATCAGTTCACACTCTGGTCTGTGTCTCAGATTCACCACGCCAGCCTCAACCATAATCCACCATGTCCAGCTTCCTTCTTGTCTTCTGCCTCTGGATTTGGCCTGCTTTGCTTCGCAGTTCCCATCCTACCTCAGCCATCGTTTCACAATAAACTGCCTTTAACCATTCCCAGTTTCCCAGTTGGGTTTGCATTTTAGGTTCTAAGTTGAAATGAAGCTCAGCGTAAGTTCAATCAGGAAGACCTTTCTCGTGCTCACCCTTTCACATTTTCTCTATCCCACTCTCACTACTCCCTCTAATCAGTTGACTATGGGTGTTCACTCCTCTAGTTATCCAATCATACTTTGCCACAATCTCTCAGCCAATCAGGATGCCACTGCAAAATTTTAAATCTGCTCTCTCTTCTGCTGCTGACAGCCATCATTTTAGGCAGAATCTTCGCACCTTCCTCCAGCCATCGTATCCAGAGTCCGGGACAAGCTCTCAAAGACTCATTCCTCTACTCATCCAGATCATCGGCGCTTCTCCATTTTCCTCTCATCTCATCTTCACCACCTCTACCACCACCACCAGGGGGGTTCCCTGTTCGACTATGGATATATCACCCTCCTTAAATCAAACCATCTCTACGGGGTCTAATCGCCAAAGACTTTCCATATTCTTATTCATTCGTTCACATGTTAATAAATATTATTTCACCATAAAAAATTGTCTCTCCTGATTGAACTGCCACAATATGTATAATGAGCACAAAATTAAGGTGGATTAGCTTATCCAGAACATTTATTTAAGATGGGCTCTGATTATTTTTTCAGTTCATCCATTCATTTTGTCCTAACCCACAGCTTGAGGGAATGTGTTCAAATGACTTAGTTTATTCAACCAACAGGTCAAAACCCAATGATCTTCACATGTGAGGCTTGAGTCAGTAAATGTTTGCGGCAGTTTTGCTTAGAAAATTACAAAAAACAATAATAGATTTTCAAAATAGGTGTTTACTTTCTCTAGATTGACTTTGACATTGATCAATTAATTGTTGCAGCTCTAAAGCCAGTATGAGTCAAAGTCAACGCTCAGCTCTTTCAAAAACATCCCCAGTTCAGAAGTGTGGTTCGTACTGACAGCACAATAACAACATCTGTTCCATTTCACTCCTCATGTGTGAAGATGAAAGGTTAGATTATACTAGTTTTAGCCTTGAAGCCTTTGTGCAGCCCAGCACACTTTAAACCGCATCCTTCCAGCGTAGACCGTAGCGTCAAACAGCGTTATTTACACTGCAAGGCCAACCTGACACTGTGACTTTTTTTGAGGGACTTCATTGCAGGAGGCGGCATTAAATGGAAAATGTAGATTGCAGCGAGCAACATTGGTGTGTGGGCCCCAAGGACTGAACGATTTCTATTCCACACAGGCTCGTGGGAGGGCTGTTATGTATGGGGGACGTATTTTGGCTTTTATTGTTGTATTTGAATGGATTCACAGAGAGATTGGAAGCCTTGAAAGGGGGATTCTCCCCTTAGAAAGAAATGCTTTCAGCGCCTCGCAGGTTTTGGTGTTCTGAGGGAAATGGCTGCATCGATTTAACCAGGCCCGACTGAATTCCAGGGACGGTCCCAGTGGTCCGTCCTTCTACTGCTGCTTTCATCTGCATTTTCCCTCTCCGGCTGCATCTGCATGCTTTCTGAGTGAAATTAGCCCAATGCGACGACTGATGTGCCACTGGGACCCCGCTGATAGCTGCCAACCACCTCAACTAGAAGCAAACTGCCGAGACGGGAAGCAGCAGGCTTCCTTCCCAGCAGATAAAAACACAAACATGAATTGTTATTATTATTATCCTATCTCCCGTCTCTCAAATCAGCCCCAACTATTCAGCCACCTTCCCTCGTGGGTTGTCAATAGAGGAGCCAAGAGCCTGCAAATCTGTCTGTTTATATACATCACATCAAGAGCAAATATTAATGCTCAATTTCCTAGCACTGGGCCATCCTATAATGCATTTATCCTCTGCAAATAGCAATGTCACGCTAACTCTAGGGAGAGGCGTCAGCTGAAATGTTATGAATAACATGATCAAATTACACAGTCGGAGCAAGAGGGGAATAATAAGGCTGGTGCTGTGGTGCTTGGCAGCCCAAAAGGGCCCAGCCAGGTTAAGGCACCCAGCCAGACACCATGCCTGGAACTAAATGAAGCTGTTAGGAAATGCAACAGGTCGTTCAGAGGCGCACACTGCGCTCCCTCGGGGCCCGCCATCTGCTGACACATGAAATACCAAGACAAAAAAAGTAGTTTATACTTTAAAAGAGTTGGACTTTTTGGTTCATTCACCCTGTACCTGAAAATAAAACTTTAACAAGGGGGTAAACACAGTTATGGCCTTTTATTGCTCATGCAGTAAGCTAATTTTTTCTCACCTTTAAAAGCCACGCTGCAATCAAACATGTGCTTACTGTTCCTCACATGGATATTTAAGCTTTACTGTGAATGATGTAGGTCAGCCCATTATATTATATCAACATTTCTAAAGTGATGTGGTGTATGAGCTGACTTTGTTATGTGAAGGTGGAGGAGATGGTTCACGGCATGTCATCTAGGTGAGACGCCAGCCAAAGTGCAGACTACTGTTCACATAACACAACTGGTTGTTATTCCTGGGGCATTTTGGTTAACAAAGGTTGGTGTTTTTTAGCGACCTGTTGGTGTGTTTCCTGCCAGGATGGTGCCACAAAAGGCAGTTGCCTTCTACCAACCCGTGGTTGCATGTCCTGCAGCGATAATGCCATGAAAAGCAATTGTTTTCCACTGTGCTGGAATAATGCCACACACAAAAAAAAGTATTTTAAGCCAAAACATGATCTTCTTCTAACCATAACCAAGTGGCTTTTGTGCCTAAACCTAACCACACATTAACCACAGTTTCTCAGTAAACAAGCAGAATTTTGTGACATCACAACTAGTTGAAACCAGTCATGGTCCACAGTGTAAACATGTGTAAACTCCAGAGCACACAAACTGTATGGACTTTTCAGTGAAGTCTTGTGTCCAGCATTTTTTCTATAAGGGATAAGGAGGAGATAGAATGTTTAACATTTTCAACAATGTAACTTTTTTGTCGAAAAGCCACATCAGACATAAATTATTATATCAAGCAGTATATACGTCTTAAAACATTTTTTCTCAACGTAACGATTTTCTCAGTAAGGTTTAACAAAGTAAATAAATAAATGACATATGTAACATGCAGCCCTCCCCTTATCCACCTCTGCCTCAGTGTCAGTTCCCTCCTCCTCAAATACTCACCCAGAACTGACTGTCCAAAAACACCAGATGTCGGCTGGTTTGGTGTACGCATCTTAGGGTGCTTTGAGATCTTCCCTGTTTGGTTTGATTCAATCGACCTGGATCCGGAGCAACTGCAGTCACATGACACATTGTTTGGGTTAAACATGAGCATGTTACAGTCCTGGAGGATTATTAATGTGCACCTCCTCCTGTACTGCCTTAATATGCACATTCAGCACATCCAATGCATCAAAACATTGTTTTCTAGTTGAAGCCGCGCCTCGTTTTCAAACTGTATGGTTTGAAAAGCCCATCCACCGACGACTGTGAGCCAGATCTAATTACGTTATCACCCTACATCAGAGTTGGACCTCACTAACATTAATACCAATATGTCTGATGGGAGAAAATTTCTGCATCCAGGTTCTAACGTCTTGTAGAAAACATTCACAGACGAGCTGAAGCTGTTACAGAAGCAGATTAATACCCACGGCTTTGAAAATTAGGAGCTCAACAGTGAAATTAAGCTGGTCATGATCAGGTGTCCACATACTTTTGACCATGCTGTGCAGCTAAAGGAATATTCAATAATATGAACATAAGCATCTTTTTTTAAAAACTAACAAAAAATAGAATTTTCAATCAAGAATAAAAACAAATATATTTAATAATATACTGATATATAAAGAGTTAATCTAATGGAGTATAATAAATTCTAAAAGCCCAGATGAATATGGCCTATAAAGTCAAGTATGAACAGTAAGAGCAATATAAACTGACCTTTTATTTTGATAATGCCATACTGCAGTCATGTGAAACCACAAAGATGTCCAGAGGCGATGCTTAATAAAGTACTCTAGTGCTTTTTTTTTATTTCTGAGCCCTCAAATGAAATGNAAGGAGGGGGGGGGGGGGGGGGGGGGGGGGGGGCGGGGCCTGCACTAAATCATTATGTTTCAGCAAAATAGTTCCCAAAAACTTTTTTTCTCCCCGCCGCCGAAGACGGGGGGGGGGGGGGGGGGGGGGGGGGGGGGGCTGCACTAAATCATTATGTTTCAGCAAAATAGTTCCCAAAAACTTTTTTTCTCCTCACACTAATTCAATTATAAATCCAATATCTTTTCTCCCTATGCCAAATGTCAAGCTGTGCCTGAGTTATTCCTGACTACGTGCAGAATCAGTTGGTTTTGGCCAGAAAGATGTGAACTGAGGCATGCTGGGATACGGCTGGCCCAGCTGTGTTTCTGCAGGCAGATTGATAAAGAGATTATCCACCCCCTACGTCTGACCTAAAACAAGGTCATCGGGGGCAGATACTGTACATAAATATCTGTCATTATCATCTGCATGTCTTCCCGCAGACTGTAACATCCCTCGCTGTTTATGAGGGGGAAATATACGACTTCTTCCATAATAGCGGATGAGTGTTTAGGATTACTCCCCTCAAATGAGCGATGACAGAAACAATATTTAGAGTGGAAAATCAAAAGATGGTTTTAAACAAGTGTCTGAGAGCATGCTGGCTGTGTATGAAAGGAATGCTTTGTGTTGAGGCAGATCCAATTGTCTGATAAAAGGGCTTTAAAGGGGAGTGGTCAGTGAGCTCAGTTGTCAAAGACCACTTTAATTTCCTCTGAGTCATCGTTAATCATCAAAGATATTTGCAGAGGATTCCAGTTATTTTCGGGGTTATGCCTCTGTAAGCTCTGTCATTTATATCACATGAAGCAGACGATGTGATACGGAGACTTTGTCTGATGGGACTTAGGACCTTTGCAACTTGGTATTTAAAAAATAGAATAGATTAATAGATTGCATATGCATGGTATCACATAGCCTTTTAATTAAAATGAATATGTTGGCCTGTCAGTCAGTCGGTTCACCACGCTAATGCAGACTTAAATATCTCAACAGCTATTTGATGGATTGCAATGGAATTTCGTACCAATACCTTTGGCCCCAAGAGGATGAATCCTATTGACTTTGGTGATCCTTTGACGCCCCGATCACACTGAGACGCCTCGCTACAGCTGAGGCCACTTCAAAAGTGCACAAACTAATCTTCTGTCTTTAATTGGCTGCTTGGGCCAAGTAACACTGATGAACGGAGTGACTCTGTGCCGTGCGCTGAAAAGCTAAGAATATTAACATTTTTCTGCGCATTTAAAAAAACGGTAGAAAAGAGCGACAAGCGGTGCAAGAGAGGAGCACACACCAGGCAGTATCGTAGAAAACAATGGTTGTGCTGGCAATGCATTTCTAGCAACACATCTTGAGCCCAGTATACACTTTGTGACTTGGCTGTCCCAGACAAAAGACGACCAACTTAAAAAGAAACGTGGCGATATCTTTGGTTGTGCCTCTAAACCAGTAGTCCTACATCGCACAGTGAGACAGGTTTAAGGATGGCCATTATCACAGTCTTGTGATCCAGAACAGTCTGGGATAAAATTCTGACAGTGTCAGAAATTTGGGATGACCATCTCACAGTGTGACTGCTGTTATGACCTACGTCTACTAACCAGCCGAAAGAAATGCAGCATTAAATGACACACTGATGATAAACCCAAACAAACAGACGGACGGCAGCTCGCCATGGAGGCAGAACGCGCTAAAAGAAATGTGTGGGACTCCAGCAAAGAGGAAAACCTTGTAAAGCTGTGGCAGCAGAAGCCTTGCCTGTATGATGTGTCCTCCAGCTCTTACCAAGATTGCCTAAAGAAGGACGAAGCATGGAGGGAAATTACGGCACATGCACACACACACCATAGTGTATAGTGCCCACAAAACCTTGGGTTATTTAATAATGTGCCTCCATGTTGTGCTTCATAGTTGGTAAGTAATAACCTGTGCAGCATCCTTGCACACTCAGTATGGGAAGCTATTGCATCAAATGTCTTAGCCTGTGATTCAGTAGGTGTTGTTATTGTACAGTCTGCATACGTCAAGTTTATAAAGTCCATGTCACACAGTGTAGCTGCAATAAACTTATAGGATTGCTAAAATCTCCCAGTCTGGATGCTTAAGTGTGATCTGGGCCTAACTTTTATTTGAGCGCCCCCATGAGGTACACATTCGATTTTTTTTTTTTTGACTGAAATGTCTCAATAGCTGTTACAATTGTAATAACTTTGGTGATCCCTAAACCTTTTATCTAGCACTGGACCAGTTTTCAATGTTTCCACTACTTTGTTTTATGACTAAATACCTGCTAAACTCATTACATTAGCCAAAGTCGTACTTTGTGTTTAGTGCTAATTAGTAAATGCTAAAAAGCATGCTTACAACTAAGATGGCCAAGATAACCTGCACATCAGCATGTTAGCATTGTCATTGTGAGCATGTTAGCATTGCTGGTATTAGCATTTAGCTCAACGCACCATTGTGCCTAAGTACAGTCTCACAGAGTTCTGTGCTAATTAGCAAATGTTAGCATGATAACACAATAAACTAAGGGTGCTTTCACACCTGCCCTGTTTGGGTTGTTTCAATTGAAGTCAAGTACGTTTGCCCCCTGAGTGCGGTTTGTTTGGGCAGGTGTGAACACAGCAATCACACTCAGGTGGGCACCAAAACAACCAGACCAAGACCTTCTTGAAGAGGTGGTCTCAATCCGGTTACAAAGGAACTCTGGTGTGGTTGGTTTCTCAATCCGGTTACAAAGGAACTCTGGTGTGGTTGGTTTATGGTGAGAAGGTGTTCCAACCTGGATGTGAACCAACTGCAGTCACATGACACATTGTTTGGGTTAAACATGAGCATGTTACAGTCCTGGAGGATTATTAATGTGCACCTCCTCCTGTACTGCCTTAATATGCACATTCAGCACATCCAATGCATCAAAACATTGTTTTCTAGTTGGAGCCGCGCCTCGTTTTCAAACTGTATGGTTTGACTAAAATGAACAATGACAGCAATATAGTCCACGATGAGCAGCGCTAAAATCAACCTGCGTAGTTGTCCCTCCATTGTGACATTAGAAAGTGTCGCATTTATCTTGCAAGTGTACTCTTCTTCAATGTTTTGTTTACTTCCTGGATTTTTCCCACATGGAAATTCTGGCCAATCAAGAGCAGCTTTCATTCACAAGGCATTTCTGGTTCGCTTGCAAACACTGCTGTGAGAACACGAACCAACTCTCGGCAATTATTTAACTTCGTAACATAATAAGTTCCTGATTCAGACCAAAGCAAGACGACTTTAGGTCTAACAGCACCCTAAGATGGCGGCCATGGTAAACCTATCCACTAAACATTAGCATGTATGTCCTGTCACTGTGAGAAGAGGACACTGCATTGACTTACAATAATGCCCCAGAGACATACCTCAACCTTGACCACAACCACTACATACCTAACCCCAATCAATCCACTAACCTTAAATCTTAACTCTTAAACTTAATGGTTCACCTTGTGGGGACCTGTGTTGTGTCCTTACATTGTGATTAAATTCAGATGACAAACCACACAGGGCCAATTCCAAAGAGGAAAAACTACTGCAAGTTTATTGAAGTATTTATTGAAATTTAAATCATGGAGGGGAGCGATGAAGGAGTGTCAACTCAGGCCCAAGAAATAAAATGATCACTATCATGAAATATGAAATAGTTTTACAATTTATTTGTTCCATATTATTATGACATTTAAATCAAATCTGAGATCTTCCACAACATCAGGTGCAGCACTGATCCTGACCTCTTGACCTTTCGCTCCAGCCAATAGCGTGCTGACTCTGTTAATTATCTGTGTACATGTGTGAGGAGCAGAAAAGACAAATGAAGGAGTCACATAAAGACTTCCTCCCCTGCCCCATTGTTTAAGACTCTGTCACCCTGATTGTGTCCTGCTCCTCATTGTTATTCATGAGCTGTCTCGACGTGTGTGAGGATGCTTTATTGCTACTCTGCCATTCTGGCTGCAATGACTCTGTGATGAGGCTCTTAAGCCTGTAGTCAAGTTCAAAGAGTAATTTGCCAGAGTGTTATTTCAATGGAGTGAAATGGCTTCTCATCATGGGCCTTTTCCCTCCCAATAATGCCAGGCTGGCGAGCTGCCGCGCTGCCGGGCACGTGCATATACCTCGGAGAATCATGATGAGGTGGCTGTTAAACACACATGATTACACACACACACACACACACACAAAGGGTTCATACAGGCTGGAATCAAACGTCGCCCAAGTGCTTTGTTGATTTGTCTTATTTTTGCTCTGGCAGCCTGCAGTCGATGTACAAAGCAGTGACACTGCTCACAGGAAACTCTGATCTTACAACTTCTAGTGGCTGCGTGTGTCAGTCAGTGGAGGCTCTGACGTCTTCTTCTTCTCTTCACCACTACAACTTGTTGTACAAACAGATACATCAGACAGAGTAAAGGTCTGGTCACACTACAAAGTGGCAACTGAAATTCATCTGTGCATCCTGGCAAAATATTTAAGTTCAGTCCTCGGTGATGAAGCGACATGCTGGTGCTGGTTTCTTTCAGTTTCCTCTGCACTGTGTCATTTGCTCCACTGGGAATTTTCCTCTTTATCTATAATTTCATCCAATAAACTGATGGGGGGAGAAAATGGGACAACAAGTTCACTTAGGCTACATTTACATCAAAAGGCACTATATATAACACCAGTGTGAACGGATCTCCGCCCTGAAATGCCTCACATGCAACCAATGCATGTTGGAACAACAACAATCACATGTGCCAGACACAAGCATTTGGGCAAAAAATTAATGACATAGCGGCACAAACGATCATCTCTCGAATAAATTGTGAATTGAATTCATCATGAGGAGGGGATTGGCCATTATTGCAAGGGGCCGTTTCTCCAATGGCACTCCCAAACAGAAGCACATGCCTAGTTATTGTGCAGAATTACATTATACGATCCTCATGATTCTGCATAATAATTAGCCACGTGCTTCTGTTTGGCAGAGTGTGTAAGGCCCTGATTACACAGAAAGTGTTTTAGCAGATGTAGGTGCCTTTTTGTAATTGTTTTTAATGAGAATGAAGCTTTTTGCTCGCTGTTTTTACATCGCGATGTTTGTACTGGAACTCATAGCAGAAAAACGCCCCATATCATCTCTTCTTTCGTCATTGTCCAGTTGGATGATTTGAGAGGCAGGCCTTCTGTTTACAGATGGTAAACAGTAGAGGAGAAACTGGTGGTAGCGGTTGCTGGATACCCAGTGCTATATGGCTCGACGATAGACAGCAGGTTGTCAAACTGCCCCCTAGTCGTCCTAAAACAGAAGAAGAAGAAGGATTTGCTTTGTGGGGAGCGATGTATGGGTGCGGGAGAGGAGTCAGGAGGGTCGGGGCGGCAATGGGAAGGATTTCAAGGAGGAAACTCGATGTCCAAGGCTACATCTCTGTTGGTGCCTCAGAAAGCATCTGGCAATGAGACTCTATTGGCTGGAGACTGGGGCAGCCGACCACAGCAACAGTACGGCTGTGGCCACGGCAGCTGTCTGTAGTTTCATCTGACTGCTCCAAAACTTTATTTGTAGTGATCTGCGCCTGCACATTGAAGTTTGACGAGGAAAAACCATGGATATAAGGGGGAAACACAGAATTCCAATACGACTTCTCAGAGCAGTTGGATTGCCAGTGATCAGATATGGATCAGATTTAGGACCACACAATGAGAGTGGCCCAGAGCCAATTGGGAAAACTGGATTTCTGGGTCCACACTACTCTGAACGTATCCATAGTTTATTCAAAAGACTTATTTGAGACTCCTCATGACTGTCTGTCTGAAAACCATTTCTCTTTTTGTGGACTGTGACACAGAAGGTTAAATAACAGTGGATGGTGCAACACAGCTATAAGCTATAATAGCTTCTCCAATTTTGGACTCTCCGTTCCCTCAAAGGTCAACATGACAGTCAAGATGACTTGCTGTTGGGTATATGGAGCAAAGTCACTGGTCACAGAGACATGGAAATTTGCACAGATTTACTTTGCCCCAGCTAACAAATCCACTAATTGGGGCAATTCCATTTGAATGTATTGATTTTATCTCTCATAAAATGCATGTCAGCACCATGGACAGCTTCGGGGGCGGGGGGCAGAGAGGCTTTCACTGCCTTAAAGAGAGATATAATGCACCACTTAGTGAGAAGATTAAGCGTGTTTCTTCACAACTAATCTGTCATAACCTGGGGTCATAATGGGATTCATTTTGTCCGTTAACTAAGATTTCATTGCATTGTTGCCTGTTGTGCCCCTCACCCTGGGTTTGAACCTTAGGGTGGGGGAGCCCTTCTGTGCAGAGTTCTCCCTGTGTCAGTGTGGGTTTTCTTCAGGTGCTCCGGCTTCCTCCCACAGTCCAAAGACATGCAGGTTAATTGTGATTCTAAATTGCCCATAGGTGTGAATGTGAGTGTGAATGGTTGTCTGTCTCTGTGTTAGCCCTGTGATAGGCGACCTGTCCAGGGTGTACCCCGCCTCTCGCCCAATGTCAGCTGGGATAGGCTCCAGCTCCCCGCGACCCCTAACAGGATAAGCAGTTACGGAAAATGAATGAATACATAAAATGTCTATGTTTCTGAAGTGACATAGAACTTGAGCTGACTTTGTTATCAGGAGGTAGAGGGGATGGTGGATGGCATGACACCTGGGAGACAGCTGCCAAGCTGCAAGCCAATGTTTGAGACCAACAAAACTGGTTGTTCTTTGGTAACTTTTTGTGGCGTTTCCAGCGGTCTTTGTGGCACCGAAGCCAGGTGGTTTTAACATACAGTGGTGTGAAAAAGTGTTTGCCCCCTTCCTGATTTCTTACTTTTTTGCATGTTNGGAAAACATGCAAAAAAGTAAGAAATCAGGAAGGGGGCAAACACTTTTTCACACCACTGTAGTTGTCCCTGCTTTTCCAGCTGCTTTAATGGCACCAAACATGGGTATTTGAAGCCAAAATATAATATTGTCCCAACCTTATCCAAGTGGTTTTTGTGCCTGAACTTAATGACACAGATGGACAAACTCCATCAGCATTAACTCCCCTTCTCATGTTTTTTGGTCATCTGCACTTAAGGTGCTCATGTTTGTCTCTGTCACAAGTGAATGGATCGTATTCCCCGAATGGTTCACCTCGCTAACAATATTTCACTAACAAGGACCACGTCAATAGAGTTATAGATTGCAATTAGTTTGTTACGTATAATGGATGATGGGCATGAGGGTTGAGGGATGGAGGGATGAGGAGGTTTTAGGGACAGGGAAGGAAGAAAGGTGGGGGAAATGCTGGGAGAAATTAGGGTAGCAGGCAGGTGGGGGGTGGAATCTGATGGCGGTCTGGTGTCAGCTGAAGGGAGGAGGGCGAAACGGAACCAGGGAAGTTGAGATAGAGTGGTGGAGTCATCTCTTCACCTGCTCTACTATGGATGGAGATGGAGAGCAGAGGAGTGGATTGTGCTGCATTGATGGTGTGGGATTTTTTTATGAATAATCTGATAGTTTTGCAAACTTTTATCCTGTGCTCATACCACTGTTTTCAGCTTTCCTTATAAATCTGTGTTTGTACTTAGTAATGATACAAATGTTAAATAATGTAAAAGCACTGAATCAATAATTTTCACCTTGAACCATTTGGACAGTTTGTTCCTTTAATTTTTCTGACTGCATGTGTGAAAGGCATCCTGAGACCAGTTTCACTGTCAGCCGCAGGTTGACACACACAAACAGACAGGTGGCCTTTCACCATTCACCGGGACCACGATCAACATGTTTCCTCCCTGACCATCTAATCAGGCCAGGTATAAATAATGCTGCAATCAGACAGAGAGATGGCAGGAAAACAAGAAAACGCAGCGAGGCAGAAAGTCAAAAGACAGAGAGAAAGAAAAAAGAAAGCATGTCTATGAAATCGTATAATTGCGCTGCGGGGAATTTTAATCAATTAGAACCGCAGAGCTAATTAAAGGCGGCATTGTGTTTACTGACTCAGAGCGGCGAGCTCAGGGGGGAGCAAACACAACACACACATTCACACCTCCTGTTGACTTAAACGTTCCGGGCATAACTGTGTACATGTGTGTCACGGGTTCAGTTCTGACTCACGCCATTCTTGCGCCCGTCTTTCCATTAACAATCACATCCAAAAGCTTTAATAATGCTTAAAAGGCACCTGTGTGGGCACGGGCTCCCCTATTCCATTCATGAGCACAAAGCCCAGTCACGCTTTATCTGTCAGTGTTGAGCTAAGAGAGTTGACCCTCTCGAGCAGCCGGGCGCTGAATGTCTAATGGTGTTTGACAGTGTCCAAATGGACTCCCATACAGTTCAGAGAAGGTCATTTACATCATTTAGTGCTACTGATGAGATGAATAATAAATGAATTACTGCCCTGATGGGAGCAGGGAGAGAAAAAAGAGTTGATTGAGACAGGAAGCTCCGCCGTTGGCTGTGAATTAAGGCGATGCAAACAGGTGCTGTGTTTACTGCACACGCTCACTGAGGGGCCTCTCTCCAGCTGTAACATTTTCCTGACATCCTCCAGAGTGAAGGTAATTTCATTACCCAGCATCCAAACTCTACATGCTTGACTAGTTGTGGAGAGAAAGGAAATCAATAGACACCATTACTATGGTTCTCAGTTGAGGTGTAATGGATATGCACACGGCCAGTTTGTGAGCGCGTGTGTTTTTTTGCCGCTGTGTGTGTGTGTGTGAGTGTGTGTTGCATTGTAAAACAAACCTCATTTACCGTTGACTAATGAAGATTTAAGAACCCACTGTTTGTCTTTTTTCTGAGCAGCTGTCAGGGGTTGATTACATCTTCACATCATAGAGGAGAGGAGTCCTCGCCCGGAGTATAACGGCGTCGTCTTACGTTTCACGCCTGTCTCCTCCGACCGCGACCCCGTGACCCCGCAGGTTGACGGGAAAGAGGAAGGAGGAGGAGGTGTTGACAGAGGAAGTGGAGGAGTCAGGCGAGTCACTGGAGTGAATCGCGCCATGTCGGGCCACCAGACTCCTCCATCTGCTATCAGAACTACGCCTGTCTGCTTGGTAATTAAAATTAATTACCAAAAATTAACTGCAGGCCTGTTTTCTCTCTGTCACCGCCTCCTCACACACATTGCAGATCAGCACACACATACAAAACATCCAAATAATGCGCTTCTGGCAGACATCTGAAAGCTCTCCAGTCATGACACCGTCCTTGATAAACATCATGTCTGCTCCCTCTGTTATCCGTATAGTCGTTGTTTTGTTTAACAGGCTTATCTACCAGCTCCTGCTAAGGAGCCAACAATTTGTCTTTTCATTTTGAGACATCACTTTGCATCTCTCATTTCAGAGACGGTGGGAGACCGACTTTGCCTCTCCTGATGCTAGCAGCCATATTCGTGTCCCACTGTGATGTATGGATTAGCAAAAGCCATCCTGACAATCAGCGGCACAGCCGAGAGAGCAAACATCCTCATGAATCCACTCACCACATGCTGGCCTCTGTGTAAAAATAAAATAAAACAATCTGAATGAATCTCCATAAAGTTCTGCCAATAGAGATGAATAATTGAGTTATCTTCAAAGAGGCTTCAATAAAATTATTTTTACCTCAGTAACAATTTAATAAAAATGAATCCGGGGTGTTTTATTTTCTTTATTTTTGGCATCAGGGCTGAACTTTTTACTGCATTACTAGAATCTTTGTGAGGACGGCAGGTCGAGCAAAATAAGCGGTCAGACAAAACTCAAGTTTCATCACATTTTTTCAACTAAACTATTCGCAAGGGGGGAAAAAGATAAACACAACTAAAAAGTCGATTTCATTTGCCAACTGCATGGTAAAACTGTAAGTGCATACCTCGTAGAAATCCGACAGCCTGTCCGCGGGTCTTCATAAGGTTTTATTTGATGATTATATGTAAAAAAAAAACTGCTGTACTTGCTGTTGTTTAAGTGGTTCACTCATACCACCTATCGTTTGCAAGCTCCTCGTGGATCGATTGATTACGTCCATAGATATCCACAAACTGTCATTGCATTGTTTTAAACATTCATATTACTTTACATATTATCCATAATATCTCTGTCCTGCATATAAACAAACTGACCGGTGGACTTCTGATCTTTTCATTGACACCTCACTTGAGCCAATAGAAGCTGCCAATGCTGTTGCTATGGTCTCAGTAGCCAACAAGGGCCTATGTTGAAGGAAGATGCATCCCTCACATTTCCAGGGCTTATAGCCAAACAGTAGCCAGTGACTGAGTATTTTTCTTTTATGGATTTAGGTTTTCATATACAGTTATATACGTTTTTATATACAGTGAGCTCCCACATACAAATTTCTGTCTGCATTGATTTTCACTGCATTGTTTTATCCTCTTTTTTGGAAAATTGCCTGGACAAAACATTAGAAAAACATGTAAAATGTTTGCTGTTGTTATCTGCTTTGAATCTGGACGATGTGAGGCTTCATGATATAATGTTTTCCAGCTAATACCTCCCAGTTTTAGCCACGTGCAGTATCTTTTTTCTAAATAAATAAATAAAATAAAATTCAGGCAAAGATTTAAAAGAAATACTTTTATTTCAGTGTGTTGAAATAAAAGTATTTCAACACACTGAAATAAAAGTGTGTTGAAACTTCCATTACACAATGACCAAAGCATTTACAGTGATTCTCACAGTCGGGGAAAAGGTTTTTAAAGGTACTCAGGCCATGTTTACACGAAAATTAAAACGGAATTGTTTCTCATTTTCGTTTTGAAAAAGGTTCCGCGTTTAGACAACAACGTTTTGATAACAACAGGCTCTGTGCACCAGCTCCACTACTTCCTGAAAGGAAGTAGGCATGAGTATTTCCTGTCCTATACTATTGGATTAAGTGATTAATCAGGTGTGTGCTGGGTATGCCTTCTACAAAGCGGTGATGTATAAACAAGCAAAAATGGCAACCACACAAACGTTTGTCTGGACGGACGACGAGGTGGAGTTCCTACAGTAAATCTACACTTTGCTGGAGAAGCGTTGATAAGTTCAATAGGGTGAGCAGCACAAGCAGAGCTCGGGAGTCCGCCATTGTTGTTGTGATGGTCAACTTTCTCGCGCACGCCTAGTGACTGGAACCATAATGCACATGTGCGAAAAGTCTCTGTTTTCAGGGGAGCTGCATATTGCAAGTGTACATGACAACGAAGACGGTACTGTTTCCAAAAAATTGCACTCTGGAACTCATTTTCAAAATGTTGCGTTAAAATTTTCAGTTTAAATCGCTGACGTATAAACGGGACCTCAGATAGGAGTATAGAACTGTTTTCAGCTGCAGATTAAAAGATATTTGGTGCCCTGGAGCATAACAGCAGCAGGACAGTGTATGTGTGTTCATGGTAATGAAGTCACCAGTGGCATTGTACGTTTCTGCAAACCATGAATATGTTACAATTACGTTTCATACATATCATATCAACGTTTCCAAAGTGATGTGGTCTGAGTTGCCTTTGTCAACAGGAGATAGAGGTAGCGGTGGATGGCGTGACACCTAACAGCTGCTAAGGAGCAGTCCAGTGATGAAGACCAACAAACCTGTGTTTCCAGCAGAGATTGTGTCCCCAAAACTGGGCATTTTAAGCCAAAACATGATGTCTTCCCAACCATAACCTAGAGAATTTATTGTTAAAACCTAACCACACGTTTACCACAATGGTGTTGAAATGGAAGGTTTCAACACATCTGCTAATAATGTACAAATGGAACAAACTACAGCGTGAAACATCACATTTCATTTCCATGTGTTGTACAAATCGGGAACTGCCCAATGGTCCGACATCCCATTGTTCCAACCATATTAAACCCATTGTTCCGAAGTCCGTTCCGAAATCATCATGATGCCCTGTGGTTAAGGTCTGGTTAGGTTTAGGCACAAAAACCACTTGGTTAGGGTTAGGAAAAGATCATGGTGTGGGTTAAAATGAAAAAGAAATTGGCAAACACATAAGCTGTGAGCCTGCTTCACCTCAAGCCTTTCCCAGCTGACCCAGAGCCGGTCGCGGCGCACCATCAAGGCAGAAATACGCCCCCCTGGAGCCGTTCAGCACCGCGGACCGTCGGACTAATGGGATGTCGGACCAATGGGCTGTCGGACCAATGACATGGACCCGTACAAATCAAGGTCACACACACTATTACAAACTGATAACAGTTCATCTTCGACCATTGGACAACACATATGACCTGCAACTGTGGATTAATAATATCGTTTACAAAACAATGACGTTAAGGACATTAAAGAAAATTTTAAAGGTTCAAACTTTACACATTAAAAGTTAGTCAGGGATGTAAGTTACCGGCTCACCTTCTCATTTCTCACTCTCTGATGAGTACAAACATAACTGATGAGCAATGCAATAAATTAATTATCCGCTAATTAGTTCATACTTCTACATGCTGCCATCAACTGAACAAGTTGTTGTGAACTAATTCAAGCAATAAAATAAGAAAACAATTTGCCACGAGCTCATGTATCATTACTTAATCACATAATTAGAGTGACAGTCACCAATCATTCTGATCACTGCAGCAATTATTACAGTTATTTATAGTCAGCATCATTAACAGTGTCTCTACGTGTTTTACATTAATGGATATTAAAGCAAATATAAGATTGTTTAAGTATTTGGGGGCAGAGTCTATCATGGTGGATGAATCTGTAGGCTAGAGGTTAAGATATACGGCAGAGCCATTTCCCAGAGTTCTCTAAGAAATTTATTAGGGGAAATTTGAAAAGCTGGTCCAGCGCAGCGTCTTGGCAAACGGTTTTCCCTATGAATCAGCTGAGATTACATCAAATAAATCCACTTGGACGGCAATCTGTGTGGTGACCGCTGTGTCTTGTGCTGCTGCGGTGATTCAGATGTTGGCAGATCTGTTAAAAAAAGGTGAAACATTCATCACATTACTTAGCGACGGCTGACAGTGGGTACTAAGCAGAGCATCTGTTGTCTCGTCAATTAAAGTGAATGTATGGAAACATGTGGGCGGACATCGCAGCTCACAGGGACATGCAGAGACAAGTGAGACACCCTGCTATACGGAGAGAGCAGTTCACCTCACTGTACATTTAACTATGTTTTTCTTCTGTATTGTCACTGATGCTTAGAATAGATACAGCGCTCTGCTACCTGGGTTGCAAGTTGCCTGATGTGTATTTATAAGAACATTTACATGATCATTGTAGACAGCATTACTGGTACTATGTTAGAAAAACAACAGACATCACACACTGAATTGCACAGGATATTTTCTAACAATAAAAGAAGGTATGTGTCCCAGCATGTAACAATTTACACACAACAATTTAACACATTCTCACTCTGACCTCGTCACATATCGACGTCTGATCATGGACTTTCCACATCTTGATACAACATGCAATGTACCCTGGGTGCTTTGGTTTTTGACGTTCTGGGACGCTGTGTCAACTTCTGCCTGTTACATGCATTGTCTTCTTTCAAAATACACCTCTGATTTCACAGGAACGTACTGTTTATGTAGAGTCTCTTTCAGAATAAATGCATTACGTCAGTACAACAACGCAAATGGACATTTTTTTGTTTAGGTAACAAAAGCACGTGGTTGGGTTTAAGAAAAAAGAACAGGGTTTGGCTTTATCATCTTACAGACACAAACGCCACTCTCTTGGGTGAAAGTCGGCAGTTGTTGGACCCATCCACTACACCTCCCACCTGCCCCACTTGGACTTTCGCCGCCTTAACTTTCATTCATGTCCGGCCACATTTCCCCCTGACGCTGCTGAGCACCACTGAAACATAACGGTGACCGGCAGCGTATCATGCTGACGTTAAAGAACGCCATTTTTTGTCGGTGTCTGACGTCGCAAGTCAGTTCTCAAGCACCAGATTTCAACGACTTCGAAGTGAAACCGGGTTGCAATATAACAATGTAGACATGAACACTTTAAAAGATATAATACTTGGGAATTTCATAAAATCAAACACCATCAGATATTCCTTTTTTGTTTCTTTATTTATTTTGGCAACAGCTATTCATTGTACTTACATTCAGCAATAGGAATTCTCTAGTTGTTGTAATATTTATTGGTAGTAGTGGCGGAGTCCGCCATTCCTGCCTTAGATTGAGACTGCCTATGGAGATCAATGAATAGATGTAATCCAGCACACTTTTGTCTCACTGCTAATAGCCTCACTGTTTGTTGTTAATTTTCTTTACATTCTATGAAAACTGTTTTTAAGAAGCATTTCCCTGCTGGAAAGATGGTTCTTTTCATAAAACTGGGCTGTCTGTGCAGCAGAAAGATGCAAATATGTTTGAAATTGGTGCTACATGACCAGAGAAAACAGAGGGTGAGAGCTCTGGCATTCGCTTTTGCTTAAGAGGTTGAAAACCTACAACTGCCAGAATGCACTGCACTGCAAGAGACCAATAAACCCTTCAGCTGGTGGGTGACATAATGTTAGCTTGGCAGTTTTGACACAGGGAACAACATGGCAGCCACCTGGTACCAAATGATCTCAAATTACAGCCAAACAGTAAACTGAAATATGTCTCTGAAAATATTTTAGGCGAGAAATAGGCAACGTAATAACACAATATTTCTTTGTATTTGATCAGATCTGCCTGGTTTGGCCATATGATCAGAGTTTGGTCTGAGTTTGGGGGTATTGTCTCTCTCAATCCGTTCCTACACTCTGTGTGTCTTTGTGGCGGTCATAAGATCAGCAGTTAGATCCCCGGCTCCTCGAGCCTGCATGTCGAAGTATCCTTGAGCAAGATACAGAACCCCAAATTGCTCCCAGTGGTTGTTCCATCGGTGTGTGAGTGTGCCAAAAACTGGGAGGCAGATGGCTCCTTGTATGGTAACATCGGCCACCAGTGCATGAATGAGTGTGTGAATGTGACTAGTAGCGTAAAAAGCGCTGTGAGTGGTCAGATGACTAGGAAGGCGCTATTCAAGTGCAGGTCCATTACCATTACCAAGTGCAATCTATAGTTCAAACAACAGCCCTCGAGCGAAAATCCCCAGATGACACAAATTGAGTCATTCAGCAGACTTGAGCTGAGATGAGCAGCGAGATCTGGGCGCTGGTGAGATGGAGGGACGTTTACCGCCATTCATTGACACATATTACCCACATTGTTATGACACAATTGTGAAGCAGCCATGAAATGCAGAATGTTTGTCACGGCAGATAGCACAGACCACAACTGGTTATCGGCAATGCTTCTACAAAACAAGATAACAGTAATTTGTGGCAGTTTGCGTCAGCAGATTGTTTTGAATGACCCGCGTTCTAGTATTAAGCTAGGTGACTTACCTGCCGTCTTTAACAGAAGTTTTTGAAATATTCTAAAAAAGGTAAACTTAAGTTTGACCTTCCTCAGTAATGACTGTAAATTCAAAATGATGAATTAAAACTGTGCACGTGTATTAAAAGGCTCATGAAATTGATGTCAGAATGGTGCAGTGAGATGTAGTGCTAAGTAGCCAGACAGGTGCTTTGGAGAAAAAAAACAAATGTGTGTGTACAAATGAATCAATTGTGCTCTCAGAGTAATGCATTTCCAGGAATTATACATCCACGCTTTCCAGTCAATAATTCCTGCTTTCCAGTGAAAGGCACCAAATGATAAACAGCTTGACATTTTTAATACCTGCTTAAGGAATGTAAGAGATAATAGAATGGATGGAAACCTGGATGAATGCAGTGTAAACTCAGAAATCTATCTCCTTTTAGCCGCATGTCCCCGTGCTGTTCACCAGGACTCAAGGCTGCTGACAGCTTCGCCCCGCAGTCTAAATCAATACAACAGGTTCTTTGAGCATCACACACATATACACACACCTGCAGTTAAAGGATAACCTTGAGACAGATCCCACAATGGTGCAGAGTGAATGGGAAGTGTGAGGGAAAGAAAGAAAGTGTGTGTGTGTGTGTGTGGGAGGGGGGTAAATTGAGAGTGGCTTTTCCAATTGGGGACAAAAGCTGTGTGATTAGGCAAGTAGTGGTTATGGTTATGGTTAGGGTTAGTCTCCAGGAAATGGGATGTAAGATATAAAGAGAGAGACTTCAGGGAAGAAACAAGAGAGGCAGAGAAAGAAATGGCTTTCCCTCCAGTCCAACTGTTCTCCAGGCTACAGAGTTCTTTAAAAAACAGCTGGTCGATTGCAACTACAGAGAATCCTGCAGATACTAATGAAGCAGAGGAGGATCAGACTCTAGAGTGGAGAGGCGAAGAGCCTGCAGCCATGCTAGCTGCTCTGTGAGGCTGTACTTAGACAGCACATTCTCACTCCAGCCTCGTCACATATTGACGTTTCGTCATGGACTTCCCACGTCAGCATACAATGTGCAAGGTACCCTGGGTGCGTTGGTTGTTGGCCTCCCTGGAGAAAGTCAGTGGTTGTTGGACCCATCCACCCCCCTCCTACCCACCCTACTTGAAATTTTGCCGCCTTAACTTTCATTGTTGTCCTGCTGTGTTTCCCCCTGACACCGCCAGACACTGTTGAACAGTTACGGTGACCGGCCACGTATCATGCTGACGTGAAAGGATGGCTTTTTCATCAGTGTCTATTGCCGGAAGTCACTGCCCAAGCACCAGATTTCAACAACTTCAGAGTGAGACTGGGTTGACTCAGGCCTTGTTTACACAGATACTGATACAAATAAAAATGAGTTTAGATTAGCTGTGAAAACGATATCCCTGTTTACATGAAAAAGCAGAAACTGGAGCTTGTTGCTGCAGTTAGCATGCCAGGCCAGTAGGTGGCGATACGCCATATGTCAAACACCATAGACGAACGTTCTGCGCATGCACAGTGATTTGTTTTCCTCTTGGCGCTAGTCATAAAAACAATGAAACTACATTTTAACCTTATGTACCATAGTTAGCTGCTATGCACTTGCTAATATTGGGCACAGCAGATGTCTTTGCGTGCTGATGTAGCGGTGATGTTGATGCAGCAGTGCTAAGTTCATCTGTAAGCTCGTAAGTAGTCCCAAAAGTGCTAACAAAACATAAAAAATCCCAAAATCTCCGTCTATCCTGTTTACACGTCTCCATAGAAACGGATATTTTAAAAAACTTTCACTTTGGAAGCCGTTTTTGAAAATCTCCATTTTCGTCGAGAACAGGCCCTGTGTGGCTATAAGCAAAATGCTAACATCAACATGCTAACAAGCTCACAATGACTATGTTGACATGCATTATTCTGAAAATGACAATATACTGAATTTGACAGGGGTCATGTGAACAGGCCTGATTCAGAACATCCAAACGACACACGGCCTCTTGCCTGTTTACAGTCAGCTCTGTGCGTTGTCATAGACACGCTGTATACAAACCGACTAGCCAAAGGTTTGCAAGGGTGCGGTAGTGGTAAATGCCTACTTTTAAACATTGTAAAAGTCTTGGATATCAACAGGTTTTCAGATACGCACAAATATTATTATTCACCATTATTGGTGACCCAGGGAATTTGTGTTTCCACTACAACAAAGGGTCCTTATTGACTTTCGATTGGCATTGTTTCCCTGGTGCCAGCATGTCACACATTACGTGCCACCACTACGTCATGCAGTATTAAGAGGTTGTGGTCATCTCACATATTTCTATTAGATTGGGCTGCTAACACTGACCCAGAGTCTGAAAATAAACTGATAAACTACTGAATGTTTAATCAGGTTTCTGCAAAATATAATTGTTAGCTTCAGGTCATTAGCGGTGCACACAACAGAATTATAAGCTGTGTGATTGGATGTAGATGTGGGGGTTGCAGTTAACTTCTCTCTGGGATCTTTTATTCACACAGACTTGTGTCTTTGGCTCCCAAGAATGAGCCAGACATTTTCTAACACAGTAGTTAATCCTCTGTACTGGCAGTTCAACCAGTTTTATGTCCATTCAAGCCTTGAAGTGCTTCAACTGTCAATCATCTAACATTGTCTACGATAAAATGAGCAGGACTTTTACTTCCAGAACACTGGTTGCAATAATTTACATTTTTCAGCTGCATTATCATGACAATGAAAACATGCAAAAACACAGTGGTTTTGTCTTAAATGCAAATCGACAGAGATTTTCAGTGCACCGTTTCCCTCGCAGGATTCAAAATCTGAATAACGCTGAACAAATTTTGAAAGGACAAAAAAGAACATTAACTTGTATTGAATTTATTAATTATGCTTCACCAAATGTCATATTCTGTTTCTCAGAAACACCCCTAATAGATTATTTTTGTAGAGAGGAGAAATAGAGAGATTTTCTGCAGGCTGAAAGGGAGGGTTGGTTGTCCATGAAGAGAGAGTCTTAATTGTTTCCTTGGAGACGGACCGAAAGTGCCCATGAGTTCAGGCTCTGACATCCATGTTTTTCTCATTAACGGAGTACCTGACATTCTGAGCAGGAAAAAGAAAGAAAATAACACTCTCCAGTGACTCCCTTTCACCTCTAAAACTGGTCAACAGTTAGACTGACAGAAGAAACAGCTTCTTCGTCATCCTTTTGTAATTCTTTTTCCGTCAGCTGGGTCAACAGTTTTAATCTCTCCACAGCACGGGGCTTGTTTATTTTAGAGCTGTGTGGACGCAGACGTCTGCAGCCAACGCCTGTGCGTCTGCATGGAACACCTTTTTTGACAATGTTTTATGTGTACTGTTGCCATTGCAACTGTTATAGTGGGCTAACTTCCTAATTAACTGCTGTATAAACAAAGCGACTTGAGGCAATGATAGTTTTTTGGGTCTCAGTTACGAGAAACTGAGAGAACCCATGAAGACTTCTAGGGTGTACTGAGATGATGATGCATTCAAATGCATTCAAGAGGAATTATGATTATTTTTTTCATCCAAATGTGTGCCAAATTTGGTTAAGACTTGTCTGGAGAAGGTTGAATCCAAATCACCTGACAGGAGTTTCAACTGGCTATGCTTCAGCTAACACCTGTAGGGAATAGCACCTGTATTTATTCACTGTGAGGTGGCCACACAATTGAATCTCTGTTTGTAGGACAATGGGCACAGCTTGATAGATTTGTCTCACACCAAAGAATCCGTACACCTACAACTCATTGTCCAGGAGTACAACACATTCCTACTCCCAACTTATCAAATATCGGCGCTTGGTCAGTGGTCTTATCAGGCCATCCAGGAAGTGCACCAGGCTTTGAAGCCATTTTACAAAGTGGCCAGACAGTTTAATTACACCGCCACATGATGCCTTGTGGCCCAAAATGACTTTTTCCCATTGACTTACATGGCAAAAGAGATGTCTGTAAACCAGTGAATACATTTTTTTTTAACCGTCACAATACAAAAGAACTAATTTCACTTTCAAGATTTTAACCATTTGTTTCATAATGCCCAGTTCAGACCAAAGATTCGCGACGAGATGAAACCATTTTAGAACGCTGCAGAGAAAAGTTGCAGCAGTGTGAACTGGCCGGTCTGAGCTCGACTCAAGCTGGCTGATGGTGATTATTGTGGCATATTTATTAAGAATACAGTCCATCTGATGCAAATGCAACTGTAACCAGTATCTCACTATTACTATCCTCATTCATATTTTAAGAAGCTACAAATTATATTCAGCCACAAAATAGTTGTTGCATAGAGGTGATACACAGTCTCGTTCAGTTGCATTGGTGTGATCCGGCAGCTTTTTAGAACGTTGCAGAACGGCAAATTGCACTAGTTGCCTGTGTCAACTCATCTTGTCGCGAATCTTTGGTCTGAACTGAAATCTCTCGGGTAAAAGTCCGAAGTTTGTTTGACCCATCCACCTCCCCTTCCACCCACAGTATGCCGACTTTCTCACTCTTTATACGACTGCAGTTATTTGGACTGTCAAAAATGCCGCCATCCGGTGCCCCTGCCCGAGCATCAGTATTTGAGAAGCTGGGAGTGAGACCAGGTTGGGAGTTATAAGCCATGACATAGAAACACACATATATATATATATATATATATATAATATATATATATATATATATATTTATATTTATATATAAAACAAGCCACATAGTGCTGCTATTGTATGAAGTCCAAAACTCATTTTTGACTAATTTCATTCAAATCTGATGGCGTTTTTTAATATCCTGCTAAGTAACAACAAGACAAACAAACGATCCACAAACTACAGTGGAAGTAGCTGGTGAGGTAAATCCAGGCAGTCAAGCCTTTTAAAAACCTTGACTACATGAAAATGTCAAAACTACAGTATCATATTTTCATAGATGACATGGCAAAAGATTAAATTCAATAATCGACAAACATGAGAAGTTCTTTGTTCTTTTTCCCCTCTGATGAGGCCAGATAAAATTATCTTCACACTTTCAGTCATTTTTCTTGCTCCATCACTGTAGATAAAACCATGCAACACTCAACTTCAATATGATCGGTGCGAGATTACTGGCGCCTCTTCACTCTCCTCCGCCAGCTTCCACGTGTCCATGGCAACATTTCAGTTTAGTATTGATTTTACCATTTGAACACTTTGCAGATCTTGTTATGCCTTATTATTGCTGGAGCGAAATGTCCTCCTCCAGCCACCGGACTGTGCTTTCGGTTTAGAGCCGCGCAGGCTCCATTAAGAGCAGGCCTCAGCCTATTTGGGCCCCAATGAAACACTCTAATGGTGCCATTAGAGCAGGTAGATTAGTCACACATGCAGGCACACTCACATGCGCTCGCACTAAGTTACGCACTGATGCTGTGAATGCAGTCGGAAAGAAAGAAAAATGTGAACTTACAGGAATTCTAGAGAAAGTGTGAGGTTCGGAGAAAACGATCTTTATATGTTATCTGGCTCTATCAATATCGCTTACAAATGGTGAAATAAGTGAACCTGAAAGACTGCGTGATTAAGAAAAGGCATTTCTATTAACTGAGTCCACAGGAATCGAACAGCAGAGGAAACAAATAGCTACAAGAAGAAGAGGAGGCAGAGGAAGTTTATTAACAGCAGCGGAGCTAGAAACATAATTAAATAAATGCAGACAAGTCTCAGGAAGTGATTTAGAAGATAATGGTGATCCTGAGAGCCTCGGCTCCTCGGGGAGTGCTTACCAAGAGGCTCACTGCGGGCAATAAACCAAATCTCCCTTCATTTTCTGTCTATTTTTATAAATGACTTGTGATTTATGCAGGTGTACAGGCTCACTGTACGTATGAACGACACAGGTCTGAACATCAAAGGTCAATCAGCATCAAAGACGACAATTACAGTACAGTGAGGTCACAGCAGCTGCTTTTATACAGGAGCCCTTGAAATAATGTCAGGCAAGTCAGAGTGTAATTTTCATGCTTTTAGTGGGTCAAAAAATGGATTGTCCTTGGCCAATGAAAACCACTCCAAGACATAGATGTCATAAAGCTGTCCTTTTACTCCCTGAAAAGAAATAGTGACTGATAATATAAGAAGCAAAATTTGGCAGGAGTGTTTTGGGAATTCCTTGAACCTTCCATTGCTTGTGACAAGGCAGAAATATTGATAGCATGTGCAAAATAAAATCTACCAATTATCCAGGCCAACAAGATTTCATCCTTACCATGTAAAAATGTATTGTTTTATGGTCTGTAACCAACCAAATGTCCTCTGCTGTAACTGTAACATGAGCATCGTTAACTGACCGTTATATTTGACATCCACTTCCCTGTAGATATGAAAAATCATAAAGCAGCAGCCTACAATGTATAAAGATGTAAAAGGGGACTAAATTACAATGTAGAAGTTGAAGGAGTTGACAGGATTGTATTTCACTGGAGTTGTACCTTGTATGATTTCATGTGACAAATAAATGATGATTGACTAATTTAAGTATAGACCCTTTTAGGGCCGACGTCACAATGACGTCCAGTGTTGCCAAGTCCGCTTATTGTAAGCGACTTTGGGCTTGTTTTTCTGTAAAGTCGCTTACAAATATTGGTAGTCGCGGGTCGCGTTTTTTTTGGGCTTGTTTCTAAAGCGTAGTTGCTTATTTGGGCTTGTTCCCAGCTCCATAATAAGTTGTCAAGCAGATATTTTCGATATGTTATTTAAAAGTAGGATAGTTTGTCTTGCCTATTTTCGATATCCCTCCCCTTTCCCCATACACACAGGAGACAGCAGAGTTTTTTCCCACCCGCATCCTGCTTCTAATTGGCTCTGACCCTGATGGCAACGAGTACTAGCCAATCAGAGGCAGAGCAGGGTAATGTGTTTTTTTCTGGTTAGGAAAACGTCAGTCCTGTAACTAAAAGAAAAAAGGAAGATGAGTGCATAAAAAGCAATAATAAATAAAGAATTTGTGAATTCAGGATGATATTTATTTGTGTGTGCAAATTTTAATTACCAGAGGTTTACTGTGTATATAATGTACTTGGTATATCAGTCTATACTTGATATCCCATCTGTTTTCTAATGTTAAATAATGTTAAAAGGTGGTTTAACTCCCTCTTGTGGTCATTGTGCTGAAGCTCAGGGGGGAGAAAAATAAATAAACTGTGTACCCTGGGTACAGTTTTGCAAAACTGCGCACAGTTTACTAATCTGTCCACATGGATGTAAATTGACAATCTGTACCCACAGTTTAAAATCCGTCCCCACGGATTGTAAAACCGTGCACACAGTTTATGTAATTTTCTCTCACAGAACCTAGGGGGGCTCCGTAGAAAAAGTCGCTTGTTTTGGGCTTGTTCTCACAGGTCTGGTTGCTTATTTGTCTCGCGAGATCTGGCAACACTGATGACGTCAGTTTGTTAGCTGGAAGCAAGACATGACTCACCATCACAGGGCTGTAGACTACATAGGAGTCTAAAAATGTGGTCTTGTTGAGTTATTAGGAGCCAGAATAGAAGCAGTCATGGCTCATAACTCAAACCCGCCACTGCCCATCAACAAAAACAAAGACAACTATGGTTAAATGTGATAAGACGAAAGGACTGAATGGAGGCAATCCTAAAAAATGCTTGCACGTGAAAAACGTTATTAAGGGTTATCATGTCCACCTAATCAGAAATTGGGGTGGTATTATGAGGAATATTGGATTTCTCTCTAACACTAACTTTTTAGCACTTTAGCTAATGTTAGCTTCGATAGCAAAATCCTTTGTAAGATTGCCATAGTAATCAACCACAAAGCTTCCTGTGACATCATCCATCCACTGAGTGAGAATATAGGGGTCGGCCAGTCTGGTCCCGTTGGTCAGCATTCACTTATTCAAGTAACATTCACGGTCCCGGAGAGTGAGTGACCTGACATGGTGCGTTCATGAATTCAGTCTGACGCTCTACACTAAAACTAGAGCCCTGTTGGTCGAAGAAATGGAGCGCTATATTTCTACATGAATTAACGAGTGGTTAAGTTAATCACACATTCAGTCCACGGTGCTGCGCTGCTCCGTCTCCCCAAACAGAGTGCGGAGCCTGCGGTGCTCTGGATAATCGAACTATATATTCAGACAGTGCTCCGAATTTACGAACGATCCAGTTTGCCAGCATCTGCTCCAATGAATATTTCTGGATGCCCCACTCACATTATCTTCCTCCATTGTCGAAAACAAGCTAACAGAACTTGCTAGCTAGCACTAGCTAATGTCTGTGGAGAATTGTTTTGCCTCCAGTTAAGCCCCGCCCACCAAAAATGTCATAGAGGAGCTATAAAAACACTTGCAAAAATGCTCAACTAAATGCGAATGGATCTCCAGCTGGCTTTTGGTTTAAAGCAAATGTTAGCATCACGTTGAGTCTGTTACTTGAACTTTAACCCAACTGCCAGAGAAAATGATGGCATTGGAAACATCTGGAAATCACAGATGCATTACATTTGTACATTACTCTATAGTGCATACTTTGAAACTTTACATTTCAGCAACACTGTGGTTAACATGGTGATGTTTAGGTATAAAAATCATTTGGTTATGGCTAGGAAAAACGGGTAATGGCTTAAAATACCAGCATTTATTAGCACAAAAGTCCTTGAAAAATCAAGTCTCTAAAACACCTGCATTCAACTGTACAAAAGCCGTTGGAAAACACAGCCACCAGCTGCTAAAAAACAACCAGCGTTATTGGCTATTGGCCATGAAGAGTGGCCTGCAGCTTGGCAGCTGTCTTGCCAAGGTGTCACACCATCTACCATCCCCTCCAGCTCCCGATGGTACTCAGCTCAGAAACGTCATTTTAGAAAGGTTGATATGATGAAACGTACACATGTAACACATCTGTGGCAGAAAGGTACAATACAAGGATTTTCTCCTGGCGACTGGGCTGTAAACTTAATTGGCATTAAAGATTAGGATCACAGGCTTAAAGATATTAAATATTAAAGTATGCTGAAGGATTTGTGCATCCATAACACCCACTCCTCAATACCTACCAGGGTCCATAACACTGCCAACAAGTGATCAGAGCATTTTATGAGCCATGTTCTTAACTTATACTATGTTATTTAGTATTTTTGGCCTCCAGTGGATTGCATAACTAATGACAGGTTTTGTTTTGTTTGTTTGTTTGTTTGTTTGCCCCATGCCTTTTAATAAGTAGGTTGCACACAGCTCTGACATGTAGCCAAGGGACACACAGTTCTATTTTTAATCTCATCTTGCCAGCTGAAAGGCTTGTTGCCACTTCTGTTGGGTTGTGCTTATTCCCCAGTGTTCAAGTGGGCTATCATTGCCAGTCATTAGCATTAGCTGTAGCATTAGCATTTGAGTCAGCATGGTAATTGTCAGCTAACAGGTGAACCATTTCAGGTTGCTCAGGTATGCATGTTCACAGTGATCCCAACCAGCTGTAAAAACACCATCAACTAACGCACAGTTAAACTCCAGGGTCCTTTATTGGTTCATCTTTGGGTTACCAAGTGTTGCTGATAGAGTTAGAGCGCTGTGGTTAGGGGCCTAGTGTGGTTGTTTCTTTGTGTTTATTTGACATAAGTTTCCTTATGTAGTGATGGTGAAATTGAAGCTTCATGAAGCACTGAACCACTTTGACACAACTGCTTCAAGAATGACACACTGCTTCGAAGCATTTCAGAGTCAGAAGAGTGACATCTGCTGGCTGTGTGTCAGAACTGCATCTAAGTGGAAGACCTGAAAAAGCCTTAAGACTGCCTGTAACGAGGCCTCGCTCTCTGTAGTCACGTGATTGTGGGCGTGCCGAAGCAGGGATCGAAACACTGCCTCGGAACACGTCCGCTTCAAAAGACTGACACTGTGTCCAGCAAACTGTCTCGAGCATAACATCGCTACCCAGGACATCTTTCCGTTATCTGGCTTGACTAACCCTAACACTGGCCGTCTGGATAACTGGCACTACAAAGCTGGTTATCAACTAGTTCAGTCAACTCTGGGTTTTCCCATCCGGCCATGAGCGCGTTCATGTGAAACAGGTGGAGGTGCCACGAATGAAGTAGGCTGCTTCAAATCATATGAGATGAAACAGTACCGAACGTGTCTGTAACTACGAGACAGTGAAATGTAGAAATACTATCCAAAAAAATCACTGTAGGTTGAGTCTTGAATTACGTGCTGGTATCACTAGGCTATAGGTGACATTAGTATATAGTATCTTTTGCTATTTAGTTGGATGATGATGAATGTGTCACAAAAAACACTTCAAAGTGATGCCAGACTGTTTCTGCTACTGAAGTAAAAGGCCCATAGTTAATAACTGATAAGGTCTATGTGACCAAAATGTTGCCTTTAAAATAACGGGAGCCAATTAACAGTGTGTGGATTATTTTTCTACTGAAATAATCTTTTTTTCCAGTTGTCACGACATAGGTGTCTCATGTTATTTTGAGCTGCAGTGATGGAATCAGAGTGTAAAAGTAGCAGCACTGTCAGCGATCACTGCGGACGAGAATAAACTTTGCATGAATCAAAACACTGCTAAAGTCATGTGTTTAGTGTGTAAACGATCTCTCTGTTTGTTAGAAGCTCTGTTTTAAAACCGTGGAAACAGAGCCCTAAAACAATGAGATGATTCTACTGACCAGCTTCATAGCACTGACAAACCCAGAGTTAACCCTGACTCTGTGTCTCCCTCTCCCACCACTGGCCTAAATCTTACAATGGTTTCATATGCCACATCTTACTCACTGCATGTTTATTCCTCTTTAATTTTCCATTTTTGAAAATAGACCTTCTTTAACTCATTAATAAAATTTTTGCGTTTGCATGCATGATGGATTAAATGTCTTCCACAGGTAGGAGGAAATGTAAACCAAATGGGAAATCAGCTAAATGACAGTCAGAATGTCAGCCTTGATCCCTCAGCGGCTCTCATTCCTGAGTGAGCTCCTGCTTTCTTTTTTTTTCTTCTCCTCTTGTCAATAGTGCAGCTGGGTGTCCGTTCCCCATAGGCTCCACTTGGAGGCCTTGTTTGGATTTCTTCACACGAAATATCACTCCATCTTTAAAGGCTTGGGGGTGGCTTTCCCCCACTCTGACCTTTCCCCGTCAGTCAATAAAATGAACCCTCCTTTCATCAGGAGGACCCACAGGAAAAATTAATGCATCATTTGCTGCTGCTGCACATTTGCTGGAAAACCATTGATTCTGGACGGCTTCACCACAGACATTCTTACTGGTGCATGAAAATTCACTTTGCCTATAAGTCAGTTTTATTTATATAGCCTAATATCACATATCACAAAATGGCCTCAAGGAGATTTAAAATCTGAAAGTCCTTTTACAGGAAAAATGGGGTTTAAGAAGAAGACAAATTCAATGATAATGTGTTTCTTAAAATATTGCAGAAACTGTCTCTGCTGCTGCAGGTTCGCAACAATAAAGCACATTCTATTCTCAACTGTACCAGGCGCAGGCTCATGGGGGTTAGGGGGTCCCTAATTTAAGAGAAAATCCCAGGGTGCAGACAATGATCCTATATTTAAGTCCCTTAAAATGGGATAGCTTTTGATTGAATACTTGATCCAATGGGATCCATCTAATGCTGTTTACGATATTTATTACTATTATATTTTTGTTTATTTTACCTACAAAATACAGCTCCAGTACATATAGGGGGCCCTGACACACCAGGAAGACTGACAGCCACCAGTGAGCGTCTGTTGCCTTAGTTTTTGTGGTGTATCCCACACCGTTGGCCCTAGTCAGCCATTGTTGGCAGGTTTTCAGCTGATTCCGTATGCTGAAGCAGTGGCAGAGACAGCGGAGCTTATTTGTGACGGAAATCCCTCTGATTGGCAGCTCAGCTCAGTGCACGTAAAGATCTAAAGAAGTGAGGAAAGTAAACAAACAACTAAAGTCAAGAGGGTGTGAGATTGAAACAAACTTGATGTGTTAGGTAAGATTATTTCTTATTTTAGCCATCGAGCCCTTAAGCAGAGACAGTTCACAAGAAATTACATGTATCAACTCTGGTGATTTTCTATAGCATGTTCTGAGTGGTGCCCTATAGTTTTGAGTTATTATTCTCTCTACCTTTTTGCCGAATGTTAAGCCTAAACTGAAAGCCAGGTGTAAAAAATCACCCAGGCTCTCAGACTACAAACTGTGAGGCTTTGTCGTGCAGCACCACATTTGAATGATTTTCTCACTTCCTGCAGACTCAGCACTGATTCAGTGTGTGTGACCTGTGAGTCCACATCATCACTGACACCATTTCAGCTCTGAGCTCGGCCCGCTGTTTACAATTTGACTCACAAACGTATGTTTGATAACGTTGCATAATGCAGTGATGTAAGCATGCTTAACGCTCGCATTATCCCGCTCAGTACTGACAGGCGGCGGCTGCTGCTGCTGACTGATGGGCCGTCCACACGAGGAGGAGCAGTGAGTGATAAAGAGCTCGACAGAGTTTTAATTAATGGTGTCTATCCAAGGTCAGAGTCATCATGTCAGTGAGCTGTGGCCCCAGAATTGATTGATCACATTCTGCTCTCGCACTCACACAGTCACATGCCCAGTCAGGTGACGTTCATTGATCTGCTTCTGTGGCCTGTGAAAACATCCCACATACAAGATACAACCATCCAGTCACCCATTCATCCAGCCAGACACTCATTACTATGTTATCCATTCATTACTCATCCATGCATCCATCCATTCTTGTACACATTCATTCATTCATTCATTCATTCATTATCAAATTATTCATTCATTGTCATCCATCCATCTATTCTTATACACATCCATCCATCCATCTCTTCATCCGTTCTTGTACACCACCAGTCAATCCATCCATCCATGCGTACACTCATCCTTTTACCCATTCTACCATTCACCCATTTAACCACCAATCCATTTTCCCATCTACTATTCACTTATTCAACTATTTATTCACCATCTTAACCATCCTACCATTCACCCATCCATCAATTATTTCATCCATTCTACTATTCATCTATCCATCCATCCATTTTTGCCATCCTAGCATTTATTCATCCATCCCTCCAATCAACTATCCTTTTATCCATCCATCCATCCATCCATCCATCCATCCTTTTATTCACTCTACCATTCATCCATCCTTTTATCCACTCTACCATTCATTAATCCATCCATCCATCCATCCATCCACTATTTTTGCCATCCTAGCATTTATTCATCCATCCATCCATCCATCCATCCATCCATCCATCCATCCATCCTTTTATCCACTCTACCATTCATCCATCCTTTTATCCACTCTACCATTCATTTATCCATCCATCCATCCATCCATCCACTATTTTTGCCATCCTAGCATTTATTCATCCATCTCCCATCATCCATCCATCCATCCATTCTTGTACCTATTCTTTCATCCATCCATCCATCCATCCATCCATCCATCCATCCATCCTTTTACCCATTCATCCATCCAGCCATCCATCCATCCATTCATCCTTTTACCCATTCTTTCATCCATCCATCCATCCTTTTACCCATTCTTCCATCCATCCATCCACCATTTTTGCCATCCTTGCATTTTTCCATCCATCAACTATCAGCCCATTTACCCAACTACCATTCATCCATCCCACTATCCATTCACCATTTTACCCATCTTAGCATTCAACAATCCATCCATTACTTTACCTATTGTACCATCCATCCATCCATCCATCCATTCATCCATCCATCCATCCATCCATCAGTTGTTTTACCAATTCATCCACCCAGTCATCCATTTATACCTACATCCGTTCTTCCATTTACCCATTAATTTGTCTCTTTGAGCATCCACCTATCCTCCCACCCATTCATCCATCCTTCCACCATCATGTCTCTTATCCATCCATCCTTTTACTCATACTGTACATACCATCCATCCATCCAATCATAAATTAGTACAATTTATTAATAGACTTATATACTGTTTATGAAATAGTCAAATATTAAGACAATCATGAATACAAAGAGTCGACGACAAAGCATTAAACCGTGGTCAGGTAAAAGTAAATCAGCTAAAATACTGACGCAGTATTTAAAAAGGCTACACTAATTTGTAAAATAGAGTTTTTAAAAGAGTCCCAAAAAGAATAAACAGTGTTTGCCTCCCTGATCTCTACAGACAGGTCTCTACAAAGTCCAGGAGCTCTAACAGTGAAGGTGTGATTACCCATGTGACTAAATCTGGACCTTGGATCGAACGACGAGGGGGAAGGCACCTCTGCATGCTGATTGCCTTTTCTCTGTCCCCACAGTTCATCACTCTGCAGTCAGTGACACTCTGTCACCGCACGGCTCCAGCTGACCGTCAGTGTAGTGACCCCTGAAACTGTCTTCCATTAATCACAGTTAGACAACACGCAGGGAGCCGTGGTGGACGAGAAATGAAAGCCGCTGGAGGTCAATCTGGCAGGCAGCGGCAGGTTTGTCCGCAGGTATCGAAGCTGCTGATGTTTCAGAAATGAGCTGAAGCAATAACTTCTGTCTGTATGCAAACACATCAATGGTGCAATGTGATCAATTATACTGCACAAAAGTCTTTACCCAAACAACGATGAATAAATTCCCCAGAAAGTTGGGAACACTTTGTATTGTAAAAATTTGACTCAGTACATCCAGTAAACAATAAATGAATGGGGTGCCATCTAGGAATACTGTATCCACTTCTCTAAATTCATCTCTGGCTGGGGTGTGCAGTTTTCTGGAAAAGGCAAAAAATGGCATAATTTGAAAATACACCCTCCTCATGCAACACTCCCCTCTCTTTCCTGAGCTTCTCCCACCACATGACCACCTCATACAATAACTCAGTGTTTCCCATACATTGATTTATTTAATCTTATTTCATTGTGGAGCTGCGCACAGCACATTCCCTCAGCCCCTCCTTGCCCCGCACTCTCTCATTTATCAGACCACCTCCGCCTCGCTCCATGCCACTGTTGATTGCCTCCCCAGAAGAGGAGCAGGCAGCAGCTCAAGAGACGGACCCTTAGTTAGCAGCTTAAACCCCGATGCTGGGGGTCACAGCAAGCTGGAGGCCAGGGGCAGCAATGGGTTTAACCTATGTAACGGCAGCAACATAAAGTTTGCTTGGGTTGCTGCAGCCACTGAATAGAGGGGGGCACTGGGGTAGAGTCTGTTGCCTTTGTTCAAGGCTCTTAAGGCTGTAAGCTTATGTTACATAAACATGAACTTGAATTAGCCGCAAGCTTTTGACTCCAGTTAGCAAAAGGCTAAATTATTAATTAAATCAAATCAAGCCTTATTTATATAGCAGCTTTCATACAATCATGCAGCCCAAAGTGCTTCACAGAGCAGGAGTGAAATGGCACAGATAAAGTAACAAGTGAATAGCTAGACATTGCAACTATAAACGATTGAATATTTAAAATAATTAACATTTAAAAGAACAAATAAATAGCCTACAAACAAAAGTGGAAAATACCAAAGGCGAGACTTAAAAACAGAGGCAATAAATGAATAACTGGCGAGGCACCACTGAGTAAAAGCTAATCATCAAGCTATATCAAGCCAAAAAGATATGTCTTAAGGTTTCTTTTAAAAATTTCCCCTGAGGTGGAGTTCCTCAGATGCTCAGGTAGACTGTTGCATAGACTTGGGCCGCAGTGGCTAAACGTTGATTCCCTATGTAATCATAATTTTCTCTCCATCTTTGAAATGCTTCTACTGACACATTTTTGGGGTTGCTTCACAGTGATGGCAGTTCTTGCCGATGCTGAGGTAGCAACTTTCTCTACAGGATTCTCCACACACATTTGCATTTGTAGAACAGCCATTTGGAATGCCCTCCCTCTGAAATGAGCTGTGATTGGCCAAAGCCTGCTGTCTCTGCCTAAATTTTCTAACACTTAAAAAAGAGCCAAGAGGAGGTGAAGAACTTAGTTGTCACTCAGTCCATTGAATTACAATATGTTCAGATTTTATTATTGGATTTTTGGTGAATGACGCCAAAATAAAACCACCTACCCCAGCTTTAAAAATTGGGTGCTGTTTTGGGATGGGAATCACAAAAGGATCCATGATACGATATTATCACGATACTTAAGTCACAATTCAATATTACTGCGATTTCAAATATGCTGAGTATTGCAACAAAATATGGTGTGATATACTGCAGTTGATTACGTTATTTTCAACTGTAAATTATGTCAAAACAGAAACTATTTCAACATCTCTTTCATCAAATAATATTGAGTTTTCAGTCTGTTAATTTCACTTCAGCTATTTGTTTTTGCAGCAGCAGCAAAATGTATTTAGTGGTATAATCATATTATTCTAGTAGGCTACCTAAAGTTTAATCTGTATTTGTAATATTAATAATTTATATGATAAAATAATTGATACTTGGCACTGAGTGATGATACGATATTGCCCTCAAAAATATCGCGAAACTGTGCTGTATCAATTTTTTCCCCCAAGTACAAGTACCATCAGGATACCTCATATTTTTCATTAAAACCTGCAATAAGATTTATTTTTAATGACAAACTTATTAGCAAACAGATTTCTATTTACACCTCAGAGCAACTTTATCATTCATTTGTCATGTTCTCGGCCATGGCCAGAAGCTGCTGCGTCGTGATCTTTCTGCTAGATTCAAAACATATTTTTAAATGTGCTTCACAGTACAACTGTTGCTGACTTTTAGGCTAACTAGTTATAAAATGATACTTCATTAAAAGCACAACAAGTAGAGAGTGGTAGAGAGTGTCCAATTTTGGACCTGATATTAAACACCATACTGCGGAGTCTTCCAGTCTTCCAAACTTTACAAGATCCACTCTTCTGAAATTGTTTTTAAGGAAAAAGAAGTAACTGTTTTTTATTTTTTAATGTTAATAATATTAAACAGTGGGTTAAAGTAACTTTCACAAGCCAATCTGAATTTCCCAGCCTCTCTTGTATTTACTACAAACGTCCTGCAAAAAGAATTTCACCTCGGTGTCAGTGGGAGTTTAATCTCCGTAAAAACACTGGATTCTTTGCAGCATTAAGCACTGCGGGCCTAAAGGTTATACTAAATGCAATAAACTGGTATTAGAAGTGTGTGACCCGCTTAGTGCGGCCTGAGACGGAGTCACACAGGGAAACAGTTGGCGTTGCTGCAGACACAAGTACCACAGAGATTATGACAGAGCCAGTTTCATATGAGGACAAAAGGTTTTATTTCAGTTTTCGGGGGCTCAAACTGACTTTTCCATGACGCAACTTTTTAGAGAGAGTTTTAGAATAATCACTATTGATCCTGTCCAATCCAGTTTCAAAGGTTCTTATTAATCCTGTTTGTGATCATTGGCTGATTTTGCCAATTGCTCAAATTGCTGTCTCTGTTTTTGTTGTGATGTGATTCTTGTTCAATTTACTTTCAGCTTGAAAAGCTGGGAAAGGACAAGGTTTTTGTTTCATAATGTCTCTCTGACAACAGGACCAATAAATAAAGCAAATATTATAAATGCTGAAAATTCTGAAAACAACAATTCTCCCATTCATATCTCTCATAACCGCCTGATTAGAACAAGTAACTAAGTCTCTCAGTGAAGTCATGTCCTCCTGACCTTTCGTGAAAATATAATGTGAAAGTAAAGGATGATTGTCAGTCTGCACACCTGTTGATATCTCTGAGGTATCATCCTGTTGCAGCAGTGGGTATAGAACCTATTGTTACCACTGCAGCTCTGTGTATGTTGATCCTGTAGCACCATCTAGTGGACTTCTTAACAGAACAGTAACTTCTGCTGAGCACTTTGGTTGGATTCACACTGAATAAACAATTTCTGATTGATAGAACTGAATTCTAATGTATTTCTCATGTGTACATGATCAGGTTGTCCATGGTGATTGTCATCAAGATACTGAATATGATTCAAGACTGTTGAATATATCATATATTCATTAATTTTAAATGTAAAAGACAAAAGTATTTTGGGAGTGTTGTGTCTTTTTTTTGATGAGGGAAGTGCAGATTTAGGAGCTACTCTTGCATGTTTGTTCCTCATGTTGATTATTCTGGTAGATTGGACAACACAAAATGTCTCACTTTATTTTTATGTGCTCACTTCTCACTGAGTGGACTCTGAGCTACAGCAAAACTATGGGGAAATCTAGTTTGGTTAACTAAAGCTACTTAGAACTACGGAAGCGTACTGCATTCACTTGACAATTTTTTAAAAAAATCTGTTTTTCTGAGTTTTTTGTTTGTTTGTTTTTCGTGTTTTGTTTTTTTTTCGGGGTAATTTTTGCTGTTTTTCTGTTGAAAACTAATGATAACACCATCTATATGACTTAAAGACAAGAGTATCTCCCAGTGTCTCAAACCCAAAATAAAGTAAAACTGGATTACACTAAACAAGCGGGTCATGTTTGCTTCCATTATATCTAGCTCTCAAGAAAGGAATGAAAGCGTCTGTTGTTCTATTGCTCTCTTAACTCAGAAAAAAATACTCAGAAAAACAGAAAAAATTACCCTGAAAAAAAAAAAAAATACCACGAAAACCAGAAACAAAATTACCACAAAAAAACAGAAAAATTAAACTCAATAAAACAGATTTTTTTTAATTTGTCAAGTGAATGCAATACGCTTCTGTATAGAACAATTACAAAAGGGAGTTCAAACTACTTTTTAAAAACAAAAATGATTAAAAAAAAATAATGTACATATCAATCGAAAGTAAAGCAAGACATAATACAGAAAGTCACAAATCAGCATAAAAAATGCCACTGGATTCAGGGTGTCTACAGTTAAATCTGATGCTTTTTAAGACCTGTTCAAGACACATTTTAACCAAATTTAGGACAGAATTGTGGACAAATCATATTTTACTTATTTAAGCATCACAGGTAAGCATTGCAGCACTGTGGGTGCAGAGTATGGCTGTTAGAGTGAGTTAAGTCAATCTACATTTTGCAAACAGGTAAGTGCAAGCATGAAGTAATGACAGTATTTTACTTTTTAAAAGATTTGTAACATTAAAAATGTGGACTTTTACATAAGAAAGCTTCACTCATTTTCATAAAAGTAAATTAAAAGATGTAAAGATGAAATTAGATAAAATGTTTGCGGTAGTTAAGACACCACAAATTTAAGACCATTTAATGACTTTTAAGACCTTATAACACTGAATTCAAGACATTTTAAGACTTTTTAAGGACCTGTAGACACCCTGCAATTGAGTTGCAAAAATGCCTGAAGTTCACAGGTTATACATAAACCAAAAAAATTGAATACCCCACTTTTTGTGCCAAAAGAATTAGTGAGACACCTGCTCAGTGAGCTAGCAGCAGATGCATGTTACCTTCAGCGTGGTAATATAGTTGCAGTGTGAAGTTTGAGGTTTGTGGAAAATCTTCAGTGTTACCAGCTCACCCTTTTTCCCCTTCAAGGGCAGTGGCCTTGTGGGTAACCTGTGAGGGTGTGACGTGTACTTCATGGTGTATGCTGTGTGGAGGGAAGCAGCTCTCTTGGGGTGTCATGGTGAAGATGTATGCAGCAGGAAGTATGACAGTCAGCAGAGTGAAGTGTCTAGATAAGCTCAGGGCTGCTGTTTTGTGAAGACTGCAATAAAGCCATTGTTGGTGAACAGCACCCGAACGCCTCGCCATCCTTCCTTCTGCAGAGTTGTGCGGACCGCTAGAAACTAGTTACCAGTGCAGAACAGTGACAGTCACAGTCAGGACATTTGTGCCTCTGTCTTAATTTGATTATTTACATCTTGGGATATCCATGCAGCAAACATTTAGCTAATGTTCTGAATAAAACTTGAACAAACTTAGCAGTTCCTGCCAGTTCTCAGCTTTGTTCACTGTCTGCCCCGTGCGTTTACACGAGGTCTCCGGCACGATGAAGCTTTAATTAGCTGAGGTTATCTTCTTTCTTTATTGACCTCATTCACCCCCTTCCTTTGTTTAATGGCAAAGGAAATTACCCACATGTAAGTAATTTGTGTGATTCCAGTAAAACCAATCGAGTGAGAAGAAAACAATTTGAGAGTGAGCACTGCTTTAAAAAAGAGCAGCGGAGTCAACAGCAGCTAATGAAGACGGCAGAGAGAACAAACTTTAAAGACATGTTCAACTTTTGAGAAGTCAATTTGAACACAGAGGTTACTTTGCTAATATTTTATAAGCTGTAATGGTGCCTTAGAAATGAAATCCACAAAATATTAAACAGAATTTTTGTCAGGGGGAAAGTTATATTGCTCCAACATGTCTAATTGTGTCATTTCCTGTAGGCTAACGGATTGTTTTAATAAAATACTTGTTAACTTGTGGTCAAGTGTTGCCGGAAACCTTCACAACAATTTCAGTTTCCTGTTAGGAATGGACGACGTGAATGAAATCTTATTGACAAAAGTGTGTGGATGCTCCAGACCACAAAGGTGTGTGGTACTTAATGTGTTTGGGCTCTTTGGGCCCAGACACACCAAACCAACATCAAAGAACGAGTGGTAACGAAGACCAACTGTTGCATCGCCTCACATCACCTGTGCCTCCACCAAAAGTTGCACTTGAACACACCGAAAAGACCACAGCCAACACCCAACTTGCACATATGTTGTGCATTGGCGGTAGTCTGTATTCGTCATTCAAAAAGGGAAACCTGTAGACTGACAGGATGGATTCAAGACACTATTTATTCAGTTAGCACGTTTGCAACACAACCTGATGTTGAAAGAACAAAGGATATTTACGGTGCACTAGCAAACAACATACTGTCTCTGCTAAAGAGCTCAATGGCTAAAAAGTAATCTTATCTAATACAAGAGGTTCAATTTGATCTCATGCCCTCTTGACACTTGACTTTAGCCTTTTGTTTACTTTCCTCACTTCCGTTTTTTTTTTTTTTTGCACTGAGCTGAGCTGCCAATCAGAGCGATTGCTCTCACCGACAGGCCCTGTCGCCATGCCAATATCAAGCCCCCAGGAAGTGTGTTCAGCTTTGAAGCCAATTTTCGTAGTGGCCAAACTGTGTAACTAAACCATCATGTGATGCCCTGTGGCCCAAAGGACTTTTTCCCATTGACTTACATGGCGAAAGAGACATTTGTAAATCAATGGATGCATTTTTCTGAGCGTCACAACCCCGGTTAAATGTCTTATTTCACTATTGAGATTTAATCCATTCAAACCATAATATTTGGAAAGTCTAAAACAGTGGTTCCCAACTGGTGGATCGTGGGTCCATTATGAATTCCAGTGAATATCCTACACAGAGCTTTAATTCTAAAGTGTCATTTCCTGCTGTCGAATGAGTGAATGACAATAGCTACTTACAGAGACAGCTTGACAACATGGCCAAACACAAGTATGACGCTGAACATTTTAAACTGTTTGGACCTTGCACTGATGACTAAGGACAAATCTGGACCCCCTGGCTGGACCAGTTGGGAACCACTGGTCTAGAAGAGCCGCATGATTAAATAATTGTATCCGCATTCAAGTTAACAAAGCACTAAAGTGGAGGGAGTCACTTCAGCCAGTGGAAGTCTGCCCCAACCATGTATCCAGGTCTCTTTATACATACATGTTCAACATGCTGAAATGGCCGAAAAGCTGCAGACAACGGCCACACACAGCAAAAACTGGGGCGACAGACACTCACCAACATCGACAGTCAACTGTGTGCGCTCCTTTTCTGTTTCAAAATGACATTATCTCCCCATGCACCTCAACCCCATCCAACACCGCTGGGATGAACTGGAGGCTGTTACAGCAGCAAACTAATGTTCATGGTTTCAGAATGACATGTTCAAAGACGTATGGATGTCTCAACAGAATTTATGTTCTGTATGTAACTTTACATCGTGGTATAGAATTTTTTCAGAAACTATACTGAGAAACCCTTCATAGACGATGTAACTAAATGTGACGATTTTATTGTTTTTGGTCAATCTGCTGAGGTCTGTTACAGCTAGCGGAGTCACAGCTGTGTAGAGAAAGAAAAAATCCTTGACAACAAATCTTATCTCACGGTATTTATTGTCACACAGCCCAGCCCAGTCTCCAGTGCACATTTAGTCAACGTATAAGTACATGAAGTGACCATACAGCGATGAAATGTTTTAGATTTTCACAGCAGTCTCTTCAGGCTGACCATCTCCTGGCTCATCTGGCATGTGACCCCTCTGATGTTTCCTGAAGTCGCTGCAGTGTATGAATCCCTCCCCGCAGACTTTGCAGCAGTATAGCTTTTCTCCTGTGTGAACGCGTCTGTGCAGCTTGAGGCTGTTGGCCTGAGTGAACCTCTTGCCGCAGATGTTGCAGCCATACATTTTCTCCCCCGAGTGAATCATCATGTGTAACTTGAGATTGCTGGGGTTGCTGAACTTTTTATCGCAGTGGTCGCAGGCGTAAGGTTTCATCCCCGTGTGGATGCTCATGTGATATTTGAGATTGACCGTGCGGCGGAATTTTTTGCCGCACACATTGCAGACCGGCTGCTGACCGGGCTTCTTCCCCGTGTGGATCCTCAGGTGGTTCTGAAGCGCGCTAGCGTGGCCGCAGCGTTTGCCGCAGGTCTCGCAGACGAAGGGCTTCTCTCCTGTGTGGGTCAGCATGTGGTGCTTCAGAGCGCTCTGGTGACTACAACCTTTACCGCAAACCTCGCAGCAGAACGGCTTCTCTCCTGTGTGTTTGCTCAGGTGATTTTTGAGGACGCTCAAGTCGCTGCACCCGAGGCCGAGCACGTCGCAGCAGTTTTCCTTTTGCATGTGAGTCACCCGATGAGTGGCCAAGGACAAGGACGAGAAGAAGCTCTCACCGCACATTTCACATACAAAATCTCTGTCTCCTGAATGTAGGTTCTCGTGAACGGCCAAACTCTGTCTGCATTCAAAGGTCTCCGGACAAAGTGAGCAAACAAACGTCTTTTTCAAAGCACAACACCTGTGTCTCTGAAGCGCCAGCAGCCCGGTGAAGTGATTCTCACACAGCGCGCACGTATGTGTGCTCGGCTTCTTCATTCTGTGATTACGCATGTGTCTCTCGAAGGTATTCTTGTAAGCAAACTCTGTCCCACAGTCGGAGCATTTGTAAAGCTTCTCCCCGGTGTGACGTCTTGAATGTGCGATGAGCCCTCGCTGTCCTGAAAACCGTTTCCCACACTCAGAGCACAGGTGAGGTTTGGAGTGAGTCAGATAGTGTCTGTCCATCATACACTTCAGAGTGAATGATTTGTCACAACAAGGACATTTCAGCGGCTCGGTGGTCTTCTTCTTTTTAACTTTGGACGTGGGGGCTGAAGTGCCTGTATCCACCTGGACGCCATTTTCCTCACCTACACTGGAGGCCAGTTCCGTAGTCAAAGCTTCAGCATCAGACAGGGACCCAGAGTTACTCTCATGTGTGGCTGCAACAGCTGAAACAAAAAAGCTCCATTAGGGGACTTGAAACAAAGTGGGAGGTACACAGCTAACACAGAGAAACACATACAGGTTTTTTTTTTACTCATAAAGCAAAACTAGTTTGTAAGACAGGAAACAAAAAAGGTTTTATCTCTGCAATCACTTGCAAGTTCTTTACTAACTTACACATTTTAATCTAAAGAATAAGGATGAGCCAGTACACCATTATCTGTTTAACCCACTACATTATCTGTCTCTCTCTCTCTGTCTGAACTATCTGTACTCTGAATGGGTGGGTCTTAAACCAGAAGTGAGTGGGACCTAACCAGAAGTTGTTTTAAGCCTGGAACTGATATGGATTGATAAAAAGTTGTCATATTTATTCTTTCTTAAAAAATCTATTATTTTTGAGCTTCAGATCATTTTTGATCAAAAGAGTAGGAGAGCTATTTACAAGACACAATTTACTAGAATGATACTCGTGCTCGTAAAAAGTACATCATCCATATCAGATACTTGTGTCATCCAATAATTCGGCTCAACCCTGGTAAAAAATTATAGAAGACTCTTTTTTAAGGTAAGTGTGACTTTAAGGAGATCAGGTAGATAGATCGCTGTAACAGATAATATTTAGTGTTAAGGGAGTCTGTTCTGAATTCAGCAGGACTGCATTTTTTCAGTAAGCACCCTGGACTTGGAAAAAGTTGCAAGATAAACCCCATTTGAAAATACTGCCAGAATATTAGGCATTTAAACACCAAATTCAAAACATGTCTTATCAAAAAAATGTGGCTGTTTTAGGGGCTGTACACATGCTGCGTTTTTTGCACCCTCTAACCAATTGTTTTTAATGTAGATGTGCGACAAGTGTGCTCAAATGCCAGAGCAATACTAGAGTGGCATGCACACACGTTCCTGAACGCCTTTTTTTTAGGGTGTGATGGCTGCAACCTGAGATATACTGAGTTTTGGAAAGCAACAGCACCGCAGGTCACGTGACGGGGGACAACTAATCACAGCCGACAGATATCTTTCCCCAAATTTTACTTATCTACTTATCGTGTTATGTGTGAATGTTGTAAAATAATTAGATGTGTTAACAACTCTACACTGCCATTTTGTCCAGGTCTCTTTTGTAATTTTTTTTTCCCAGGGACTTCCTGGGAAAAAAAAGAACTTTTTCCTCACACAAACAAGAAGTATCTGTTCTGCTGGTGTGTAAAGAGGCATTACTCACAAGGTTTGATCACTGAGTCTGTGTCACTTGCTGCTGCTGCTGCTGCTGCTCGTTCTTCAGGATGTCGCTGCTCTGAAAAACAAAATATCACCTTCAGTGAATCTGTCATTAAGGGACTAAAGTTTGTCCAATCAGAAATATTATTACACAGGAAATGTATCCTGTTAACTAATCCAGCATATCTCCACCATGGAAATTAGTCAGAGGATTAAAGATTCTTTTACGAGCAACATCATTATTACCATTCCATCAGATATGTAAATCATATTCAGCAGGCGGCTGAATACCTCTGTGGTATATGTGGTCATCACCCCTCGTCGTTGCTGGTTTGGGTCTTCTCTTGTTTTTTTTTCTTTTCTGAGGAGTAATCCTGGATGCTGATTCTGTAACTTAACAACGACAACAACAAAGCTTGTTTAATATACATAAAAATGCCAGAATATGAGCAGAAAATCTTCTCAACAGTCACTAAAGACATTAACTGCCTTACGCTGTTTGGGCTCGGCCACCTGCCCTGCTGCTGGGTTCATGTTCGTCTGTGTCACCTCGTCGTTCAGCCCGGCCCTCTGCTTTCCCTCTGCAGCAGGGCCGTCCTCAGCTTCACACAGGGACACTTTCAACATCATCAGCACTTTGTCTACAGCACTTCTGGTCAAAGCTTCCATGAGGGATGCAAACTGGTTCTGTAAAGTCGTGGGTAAGAAATGAAGAGCAACAAGAGTGGTTAGTTTTACATTAATCAGTCTCATGAAATCATGTAAGGTACACTTCCAGTGAAATGTAATATTCAATTGTTGAATAACCAAAAATGTGTCTGCTCAATTATAACAAACTTTTTTAGAATAGGGTCTCCAGCTTCTCAAATGTAAGAATATAGTGCTTCTCTCAGTTTTATATCACTGTTAATGAAATGACCAATGAATGGACAAAATATCAATCTGAATACATCATTTTGCATTCTGGGAACTTCACATCTTGCACAATTTTCAGACATTGTGTAGACTTAACAATTATTCTATTGATCCTAAAAATAATAAACGCAACACCCTTTACTCCTCTCAAATCAGATTTATATAATATAAATCCAATATAGAATCAGATGGTTTTGAGCAGTGGTGGAATGTAACTAAGTCCATTTCCTCAAGTACTTGCATACAAATTTAAAGGTACTTTTACTTTATTATTACTTTTTTTATTATGTGTTTTCATTTCATGCCACTTCATACTTCTACTCTACCATAAGGCAGAGGTAAATAATATTGTTTTTACTCCACAACAAGGCACATACATGGCAAAAGTACAAAAACACATTTAAGATCTGGGGCTAAAGATTTAGTTCGTTTTTGACTGGATAATTATACAGCTTGAATGTGTTCAATGGAGCTGCAACTAACAATCATTTTCAATGTTGATTCATTTGTCTATCATTATTTAAATTTATTGATTGGTTGTTTGGTCTATAAAATGTCAGGAAATTTAAAATTGCGTCCTTAAATGTCTTGTTTTGTCCACAACCCACATGTATTCAGTTTAGGGACTGTTCATTACTTATGAGGGGGGAGGTGGTGTAAAGAGAGATATTTTTTTGTGGCTCAGGGGAGGAGCATGGAAATTTAAATGCTGTATTTTGTATTTTACAGGGTTCCTACACATTTGGAATTTCAAAATTCCATACTTTTCCATACCCTAATTTCCAGACTCTGCGTTGTTGTTTTTTTCTTCAGAGAATATGAAGACATCTCTTCTTAATAGGCGATTGTAGCCAAGTACCATAATGGCATGCAAATAAAAACTCAGGTAAGTTCAATGTCTGGGCTGAGGCAAAAAGGTTGGGACTCTGGGTGCAAGCGATGCAGTAACGAGATGTCGGTGGGTTTTTTTCTTTCACGTGGCTTAGAATCGCCTTCTCCCCCATGTTGGCGATGTCAAAGGATTTCACACAAAGCTTGCATCTAGCTCTGTGTGTGAATTGGGAATCCTTGGCCAAGCAGTATTTATATACGGTATTGTCAAGCCATCCATCCAAAAACTTGCATCTACCCACCTTGAACCACGTGAAACTCGTCTTCTTGTCGAAGGTGCAGTGTTGGAGTGAAACTTGATACCTAGGGGGCTGGAGGAGGGTCATGGGGCAGCGGACTGGACATACCACTTGTCAATCAGGTAAAAGGGGTGGTATGTTTTATGAGACGTTTGTTCTCACACAAACTGTGCTTGGCCCGGCATAAAACACGATCCGGATTGATTAAATTATTTTTGGAAATATCTAATTTTCTATTTTAGAAAACAGTATTTTAGAACAGTGGTAATAGTCTGGAAACATAAATATGTTATGTTCTTTATTTTTCATTTTCCATACTTTTTAGTACCTGGAAATTGATCAAATTTATTTCCATACTTTCCATACTTGCATAGGAACCCTGATTTTAACACATATTTTTAAAGAAAAAATCGCCATAAATTACATCATTTATCATAGCCACGAACCGGGAAGACAGAAATTATAGTTGGATTATCAGATTTCCCAAGGTCTTTGGAAACATCATGGGCGACAAATGCTTCTGTCAGAAAAAAAAAAACAAAAAAAACGAACAAACAAAAAAAATCTGTTCTTAAAATAGTGATAATTCATTGTTATCACTTTTTTCTACATCTCATTTCAAATTTGGCCAAAAATAAACCTTTTCAATGAACTTACCAGCATGCACGACAAGAGTGAGAAACCAAGGCTATTATTCAACTCCAGGATTCTGAGTTTGTTTTAAAAATCTGTTAACTAATTTATGGTGGAGAGAGGGTTATGTATTTTCTGCCAGTCAGTCAGGGAGGCTCAAGATGAAAATATTCGTAGTTTCAGGGAGTGTCCCAAAAAAGAAAAAAAATAAATAAATAAAATAAGTCATACCCCAGCCAACACCTCCTCTTATAAGTAAAGAACACCCCCTGATGGTCATAGTAGTAAAGAAACCAGAAAATATTAACATTTAAGAAGCTAAAATCAGAGAATTTTGAGTTTTCTCTTAAATTATTACTCAAATCAATTAATCAATATTCAGATTGGCGATGGCGTCCTCTCCATGGCAACGACCGATGAGGCTCATGGGTAGTGAAGTTTTTAATGCCGTTAGTTATTGTAACTATCCATAACCAAAACCTGTGACACAAGTTAAACCTAATGAGGCTGTTCTCAGCAACTGCACACAACTGCTAACTAGCGTCCTGTCTGTCTACTCTCATGTAACGTCTGACACCAGTGAGTGTCTCTGTGTGTTAGTTACCGTTATAACTTTGTTAAACAGGTGTCTCTCCCCCTGTGGAGTCACCTCGCTCTCCTCCTCCTCCTCTTCCTCCTCCTCCTCGCTCTTCGTTAGCGGAGCAGAACGCTGCTGAGCGGCCATGACGTTAGCCGAGCGCTTCTCCAAAAGTCTGCCGAGCTCCGTCACCGCCGCCTCCACCACAGTCTCCATCACAGCAGATATCTGACGCTCAAAAGTCTCCAGGCTGAACATGTCTGTGAATAACGTGACGGCCCAGTTTATATTTTCATACTGTGTCAAAGTGTAGAGCCTTGTTTCTGCACTGAGCAAGTTGGAAACCTGTGTTTTTGTTCCGCTTTATTCTTCTTCTTCGTGTGCTTTACGGCAGAGTCGTTGCATTTTGGGAGGACTTCTGCCATCTAGTGGGGATAAGGTGGTACAGCATCATTACAACAGATCTTTTTTTGTTGCGTTTTGGCTGCTGCTCCCTTAAAATCTGATTTTCATTAAAATAATAATAATAATAACAATAATAATTCGTCTTTAATTGTTTAAAAAGCACTTTGGGGTTACTTTTTTGGATTCAAATCCTGTCTAGGTCCTTAAATATGTACTTTGACTATACTTCTTTCCCTTTTTATGCTCCCATTTGTTTGTGCAAATCTTGGAGCTTACCACAAATCACATTTGTGGGAGCACATTTCTATAAACATAAATTCTGAATATATTTTTATTTATTTGTGTAAATATGTTTTTTGTTTGTTTGTTTGTTTATAAGTTTTTCCAGGAGTTCAGTATGCAGTTATGATGGTGTGAACACAGCGAACAGACAACACTCTCTAACCATGAAAGTCTTACTGTAATATAGCTATTATCAGAACTGATGTGTATATTTGTGTGCTGTTGTAGTTCTTCACTGTAACCACTGGAGGGCAGTCATTCATGATTCTGAACACACCCAGGACAACCATCAACACAATTGCATCCCATCAATCCTGGTAAAACAAAACAAACTAACAAAAATCTGTTACAGAGGGGTTTCTGCACCACTGTGTATGGTATTAGATAGATAAAGCATCTTACATCTATCAATCTATCAATCAATCAATCAATTTATTTGTCACATGAAATCAAATAATGTACAGTTCCAGTGAAATGTCCCGTCAGCTTGTGCACTAAAAAGAGTGTAATAATAAATATTATGTGTATGATTGGAGTGGAGATGGGCAGGGGTGAACCACCAGGAGAGGCAAATCAAACCATGACCACTGCTATTTGCACATTTTGCAATGACAGCCATAAAACCCCTTGAACCCCCTGACAGGCACTATGCAGTGCACCAAAAACCTCTTCAGTGGGGTCCCTTTTAGCTACCATATAACATTTAATAGCTCAGATATTCAGATTTGTGTGTGCATGGTGTATTTATTTATTTATTTGTTTAGTTATTTATTAACAAATGATTATGACATTTGATCAACCACAGTTGATTGAATGCATTTTATGGGGACATGAGATTCTTTGCCTGGGGTCCCCTAGAGTCTATGATTGACACTGGGGTTAGGCGCAGCCTTGGGCAGTGTCCTCATTTGTATTCTTGCAGCCGTACAGTAGAAGCTCCTCCTGAGCCAGTCAGTGCTGGCCTGGTGTATCCAATACCTTCGTCCCAACCTCAGCAGGGAGAGAAGACAGCTATCAAGGTGGTTAGAATCCTAAATGATTCTCGTAGCCTTATTCTTGCAGCGCCTGGCGTAAATATCCTTTAGACAGGGTAGAGCACTGTCTACTGTTTGTTCACCCAAACTTGCAGTCCTGTTTGGTGCTTCTTCCGTACCAGGTTGTGATGTTACCCATCAGGGCACTCTCGATCATGCAGGAGTAGAAATCCCTCATTAGTTGAGGAAATACCCGCGATTGCCTCAAAGTCTCTGAGGTGAAACAGTCTCTGCCTTGCTTTTATCACCTCTCAGTCAATATGAGGCACCCAGATCAGGCCCTGAGTGATGTGGATACCAAGGTACTTGAAACTGTCCACCCTTTCCATGAGGATCTGTTGATATTAAGGAGGGTGTTGTTCCCTCACTGCTTCTTCCTATAGTCCACCCCATCTTCTTAATCTTACTGATGTTCAAGACTAGGTTGTTGTCCTGACAGCAGTAGGTCAGGTCCCCTACTTCCTTCAAGTAGTCCTTGTCTGTGTCAGGCCCACCACACCTGTGTTGTCAGCAAACTCTTCACAGTCGTGTGTGTACAGGAAGCACAGCAAGGGGCCCAATACGCAGCCCTGGGGTGCTATATTGTTAAGGATGGGGGTGGAAGAGGTGTGTCTGCCCACTCTCACCACCACTATCCGTCAGGAAGTCAAGGATCCACATTGACATTGAGGTGTTTAATAGGAAAAATAATTGTAGTCCTTGTACATAAACCATCCTTAAATGATACCAAACACAGAATCCCTAATACAACAATTCCTCTTTTACCTATGTCAGACCGTCCTTAACTGATACTGATATTAGGCTCAATGACCATTTGAGATCTCGTAACCAGATCTCCTGCCATTACACACCCAAACAGGCTCCGCTCTCCTCTCTATCACTGCTCACTGTACTTTTCCTTCCCGAGACGTCACCACAGATCATTCGCATGGTATTCACCTCATGAAAAAATGTTGCATGTTGACCAGACTCCTGTTCCTGCTGAACTGAGCCAGTGTGTTTGATTGAACTGCTGTCAGCTCAGAAGGCACAAGAGGAAGGCCAGATGTTTCAGTGGAGTAATGTCAAGACGGCGGTCAAGACAGTCCACATGTGGCTCTCTGGCGATTCCGTTCAAAGCCGATGAGACAAGTGTCAAATTCTGCAAATAAAACAAAACATGGCAGGAATTTCATCTCCATGCAAAACACATTTCCTCTATTGTAATCACTCGCAGGCAACCAAACATCAAACAGTCTTTATATTTCTAATTGACTTTTTTTTAATATTATGATGTTATCTGTTAACATCAGCCCTACGGAGAAGCAACCACAATTTCAGCATTGAATATAATCTTCCCATTGTTAGAAGAAATTTAATTTATTTTTTCAGCGATGAGTTCAGCTGGCAACATCGCAAATTGTCAATCATTTTGCACAACACAGGGAGAGAAGTTACACAACCTCAGATAAACATCTGACAAACATGCAGGTGCAAAGTCCCTCCTTCTCCAAGAACATAATCGCTGCATATTGCCAATACAGGCAGACAGGGGAAAGGAAGGAGCCTTTCAGATGGCACAGATAGTTTATGAGTCTTTTTTTTTGGTGCTTTAAGACTCATCACAGGGATTCCCAACCTTTTTGCTCCCTTTATCCACACCAACCCATCATGCTCCAGATGTGTTCATTTGAATTTAACTGGATGTCATCCAACACTAGTTTTATAAAAGTCAATATCATTACAATGCTTTTTTGAACAAGAAATATACTGTAGATCTTGGAACTGTCAGAAGTAAGGCTTGGTGTTGGTTTTCTTTTTGGAGGTTTGTTCCACTTTGCATCTGTCCCACCCAGTCGCCAGTTTAAATTTTGGCATTATGTATTTCTTCAAACCACAGATAGGCTACATAATAGCACAAAAATACTAAAGGGATAGTGCACCCAAAAATGAAAATTCAGCCATTATCTACTCACCCATATGCCAATGGAGGCTCAGGTGAAGTTTTAGAGTCCTCACATCCCTTGCGGAGATCCAAGGGGAGAGGGGGTAGCGACACAACTCCACCTAATGGAGGCTTACGGCACCCCAGATTCAAACGTCCAAAAACACATAATTGAAACCACAAAAGCGCGCACACGTGAGTGCAGTCCACAGAGTGGCAGTTAGAGCTACAGGCTACAATGAGGCTAAAAACAGAGTTAAAATGACATTTTTCCAAACAACTTTTTATGTCAGGGCTTCAGGACACTTGTATCACTACGGACGAGCAGTATGGAGATATTTTGTGGTTTCAATAATGTGTTTTTGGACGTTTGAATCTGGGGCGCCGTAAGCCTCCATTAGGTGGAGTTGTGTTGCTACCCCCTCTCCCCTTGGATCTCCGCAAGTGTTGTGAGGACTCTAAAACTTCACCTGAGCCTCCTTTGGCATATGGGTGAGTAGATATGGCTGAATTTTCATTTTTGGGTGCACTATCCCTTTAACATATCTGTTCAAACTTTATATTTCTTTACATTTCAACAATGCTGTGGTTAATGTGTAGTTATGTTTGGATACCAAAACCATTTAGGAAAAGCTAATTTATTGGCTTAAAATACTAGGTTTTGGTGGCACAATACCCGCTGGAAATGCAGTGATGTCTCGATATGAATATTTTCCTACCCCTGGTGGAAAACCAGTGACTGATCACTAAAAAAAATTTAATTTGGTGGCTAAAAAGCCACTGGTCTGTTTTAAAATAAACGCAATCCGTTGGTACAACACTGTAAATTGACCTCTTTTTCCTGCTTTACATGTACAGAAAGCGAACACTGGCCTCCCAGGTGAAAGCCAGTGGTCATACAGACGTGAAAGGACAGGTCTTTTGTCCGGGTCTGATGCCCGAAGTCACTGACCAAGTGGTGGTTTTTGACGACTTCGCAGTGAGACTGGGTTGTTACTGTTGAGTTTTTCAAATGTATTTTTTGTCGCTTTGAACACCACAAGCCGAGTGTTATCTCGTTCCATTATTCTGGAGAGAAGTCAGATATCTCTACGGCCGATATCTCCAACACTCAGCAACTCACACCAAAACAATCTAGACTGATAAACTACACTACACATAAGAGGAAAATTATGTATTTTTGATTTTGGGATGAACTGTCCCTTTAAAGAAAGTGTTCGTCCATTTCTCAATAATGTCAGATTTCCCAACCCTGTCTTTGGCGCTCAGCCCAGTCTCTAAAAACACCTCATAAATATAAAGCTTCAGTTTTCAAAAATGCACAGTCATGTCTTAAAACAGCTGGGCACTGTAGTTTTTAGCAAACGTTACTCAAACAGGAGTAAACAGTGTGTTTTGTGGGGACTATTTTCAGCTGTGGATTAATACACATTTGAAAATATATACTGGAGCAGCAAGAGGCTGACTGTGGGATTGAGCCAAAATAAACTACAACGTGCGTGATCATATTAATGACGGAACATGTTACCCAGTGCAACAGTTTGGCTCATGGGTGTGTTTTAATAGTTTTTGGACAACAGTGGAGCTCTAAGGCACACAGGAATGTCAATTAAGAAAACTGTCAAGTAAAGAAAAATTATCACTTACACATTTTTTTTAGTATTTTGTGTAAGATGCTCCCTCTAAATATGCTGCATTAAATATACACCATCAGACTTTTTTGTCAGACATCCCCATCATCTCTGTGCAAGTGAAGAACTTAGCCACTGTGAACAAACTGCTAAGACTCCCTGTTCAGCAGACGACTAAGCTCTGCACCTGATCAGAAACAGCAGATACACACGACACCACACAAACACTAATCCAGTGATCTTGCCTCAGAAGAGTTCAGTTATCCGCAGACTGGCAGCTTGTTGAACTCCTCTCGTGGAAATGTGTAAAACACAGAGCGGGCAGAAGAAGAAGTGTCAAATACAGGTACGTATCCTCCTCCAGCTCCAGAAGCAGCAGCAGACACCATAGCAGTGTAGTAATCCCTGGCAATGTGATTTTTACTTTCTGTCCCAAATCATCATGCCAGAGACCCACACAGCCACAGCAAAGACACCACAACGTCCTCCAGGAAAGACTCACAGCTCTGCCCTCCTCCCGTCATCTCTCCGTCTCCTTTCTCCTGCTACTTTTTCTCTCACGTTCCAGTCTCGCTGGTCCTCCCTCCCCCACTCTCCCCTCTCAGGCTCCCATGCTCGGTTTAACTTTGGGTATTTCCCTCATTAACTGCTACGCCTATATCAGGAGCTCCGGAGAGGCCCGAGGAAGTCTGGCTCTGAAATAAAATGACAGCGTGCTCCTCTGATAGTAACTAATGATGATCACCCCCCTCGCTCTGCTGGGTGGGCAAGTCTCATGGCAGGTGTGAGGGCACTCACAGATTGGACCAAATGAGAGAAAACTTTCTGTCTCCATCTGGTGTCTCTTGTTGTCTTTACCACTGCCATGTTTACTACTTTAAAACAGGAGGGTTTTGAGTATCTAATATTCACATCAAATTGGCTTGAAAGGTGAGTGCGAGAAGTCTGTAGCTTGCAAGCAGCTGCCACCACAGATACAAATGGTGTAGGTTGGTCAGGCTGCATCATGCTTTCAATATATTTCCCATCCTAATTGTGTTACTTTCCAACTTCTACCTAAGTTTTTCATTCCTTACCAACAACTTTCTTTTGTTGGGGAACAGGCTGTTCTCATGCACTGTTTATGAAAAGTACACCAGAATTCCTATATAACCCACGTAATCATGAGCCAGTAATTCCTATATAACCCACGTGAGCCAGAAATTTGTTTACAACCCAAGCCATTCGGAAGGCTGTGATCACGTGACCAATGTGTTGACGGGAGTTAAGAAGACAGTAGTATAAAGAATGAAGTCTACGTAAGGAGGGAGGCTGGGGAGGTGACTGGGTCAAACAAACACATGACCTTCCCAGCAGGAGACTGATTTACGAGTCCCGTGTGAAACCAAGTGAACTTTGACTTACTTTAAGGTACGTCTTCTTCTCTTTTCACTTAACTTTACGCTAAGTACATAACGCAACGATGCCAAACCATTTTTCTTTTCCTAAACTTAAACTACACAATTTTATTTTTTCTAAACGTAATCTACATAACCTACATAATTGTAGCTTCCCAACGTGGCCTACGTAACTTTCCTAAACCTAACCTACAAAACTATACTTTCCTAAACGTAAACTATATAACTTCATTTTCCCAAACGTAACCTGTGTAACTTTACTTTCCCAAATGTAACCTACGTAACTTCACATTCCCAAACATAACCTACGTAACTTTACTTTCCCAAATATAACCTACGTAACTTTCCTAAACCTAACCTACGAAACTTTACTTTCCTAAACTTAACCTATGTAACTTCATTTTCCCAAACATAACCTGTGTAACTTTACTTTCCCAAATGTAACCTACGTAACTTTACATTCCCAAACGTAACCTACGTAACTTTACTTTCCTAAATCTAACCAACATAACCTACATAGCTTTACTTTCCCAATTGTAACCTATGTAACTTTACTTTCCTAAACCTAACCTACATAACCTACATAGCTTTACTTTCCCAAATGTAACCTACGTAACTTTACTTCCTAAACCTAACCTACATAACTTTACTTTCCTAAACCTAACCTACATAACCTATATAACTTTACTTTCCCAAAAGTAACCTACGTAACTTTCTTTTCCCAAATGCAACCTACGTAAGTTTCCTCTACACTTACCTACATAACTTTACTTTCCCAAACATAACCTGTGTAACTTTATCTCCCTAAATGTGACCTACGTAACTTCACATTCCCAAACGTAACCTACGTAACTTTACTTTCCCAAATATAACCTACGTAACTTTCCTAAACTTAACCTATGTATCTTCATTTTCCCAAACATAACCTGTGTAACTTTACTTTCCCAAACATAACCTACGTAACTTTACATTCCCAAACGTAACCTACGTAACTTTACTTTCCTAAATCTAACCAACATAACCTACATAGCTTTACTTTCCCAATTGTAACCTATGCAACTTTACTTTCCTAAACCTAACCTACATAACTTTACATTCCCAAACGTAACCTACGTAACTTTACTTTCCCAAACATAACCTACATAACTTTACATTCCCAAACGTAACCTACGTAACTTTACTTTCCTAAACCTAACCTACGTAACTTTCCCAAATATAACCTACGTAACTTTCCTAAACCTAACCTACGTAACTTTCCCAAATATAACCTACGTAACTTTCCTAAACCTAACCTACGTAACTTTACTTTCCTAAACCTAACCTACATAACCTACATAGCTTTACTTTCCCAAATGTAACCTACGTAACTTTACTTCCTAAACCTAACCTACATAACTTTACTTTCCTAAACCTAACCTACATAACCTATATAACTTTACTTTCCCAAATGTAACCTACGTAACTTTCTTTTCCCAAATGCAACCTACGTAAGTTTCCTCTACACTTACCTACATAACTTTACTTTCCCAAACATAACCTGTGTAACTTTATCTCCCTAAATGTGACCTACGTAACTTTACTTTCCCAAATGTAACCTACGTAACTTTCCTAAACCTAACCTACATAACTTAACTTTCCTAATCCTAACCTACATAACTTTACTTTCCCAAGTTGAACCTATGTAACTTTACTTTCCTAAACTTAACCTAAGTAACTTTACTTTCCTAAGCCTTACCTTCCTAACTCTATGTTAAGTACATAACTGTATGTTATGTAAGTTACATGACTTCTTTATTTGCCTAAACCTAACCTTTGTAACTTCACATTAAGTACTGAACTTTACATTAGTACATAACATGATGACTTTATTTGCCTAATCCTAACCTACATAACTTTACATTAAGTACATAACTTTAAGTTAAATACGTAATGTGACAACACCCAACCACACCAATCGTAGGGATGCTAATTTGTTAGATATCATACGAACAGTTGTATGTGCATTTTTACAAGGTGTGAACCATTGTATAATATGTGGTAGGGAAACATGCTTTAGGACTGAGGGTGCTAGGAGCAGATTTTTCCGCTAAACAGTGTGGAATAAATACAGGGCCAAGGCCATTTTCTCTGTATATGCCTGTAAATCTGGTCATGATGAGATATGGTGTGACAGTGAAGAGCAGGGCTGCTCCGGTAAGGACAAACAGAACAAGGTGTATTGTTATGCCAAATCTTACTGCTGCCACATACCAGCAATACTTTCAGAGTTTCATCCAGCCAAATCCATCTGTGCCTCCTCCTGCAGCAAGACGAGAGGCAGTATGACCTGTCAGCGAGGCCCTGGCTCCCATCACAGCTGTTTATTGGTCCCGATGGGGACTCAGTGCAAGGAAACACCACCTAATGAGAGGCAAAGAGGCTACTCCAAGCTGGACTCTGAAGGTAAGAGAAGAACAAATAAAAGCGGAAGAGGAAGATTAGTCAATAACTGCACTACGAGGGCACTTCCATGTAAATGCATATTTCAGTTTGAACCAGTTTTCAACAAACAACCACTTCCATGGTTTAAAAACAAAATTTAGACCACAGACCATTTGCACTGGGATCAATCCAGCCATGATGCAACAATCTGTGACTTAAAATGTGGGTTAGGGGCGTAAAGTCAGCAGGCCAAGTGCCCTTTTCATACCTTGTACCCCCCTTCTTCCAGCTAGAGATGCGGCAATATACCAATTTCAAGGTATACCGTGATATGAAAGTTGGCGGTTATCATACATGAGTACATTTACCCCTCTACGATACTGAGAAAGAAATGCAACTGGACATTGAATCTCCCCTTTATTTTAGTTATTTTCTGGGGGGAGTCTTTTTAAACATACTTCCATTAACTAAATGGCATAAAGTTTCAATTAAAGTAATAAAACATTTGTTCAACCAACAATAACTCTTCCATTTTCATTCCTTTAAGGGTCATTCTGACTGATAATAATATAAATTCTGTAATACTGTGATATCTTGACACCACACTATTTTCTGAGACGGTTATCATACCATGAAAATCTTAAACTGTTGCAACCCTACTTCTGGCACCTTTGCTCGGACCGCACCCATCTTCAAACTCGGCCTTCATTGTGATCTCAGCCACGCACCTGTAAAGTCTCGTGACTGCACAACCTCGTCTTACTCTGAAGTTGTCGAAATCTGGCGCTTGGGCAATGACTTAGGGCGAAAAAGCTGTCCTTTAATGTCTGAATGATAGCAGCTGGTTGCCATTGTAGTTTAATGGCGCTTGGTGGCGTAAGAGTGAAACGGGGCGGGACACGAACGAAAGTTAAGGCGATGGGGAGTGGTGGTTGATGGGTCCAACAACTTCCACCTGAGAGAGGTTATAAAGCCAAATCTTGTTCTTTCTTGTTGTTGAAGGAAAAAAACAACAATTCGCAGTGTTGTACTGACATAGTGCCTTTATTTTGAAAGAGACTGTATGTAAGTGATAAATTTCCTGTAAAAACAGAAGTGTATTTTGAAAGAAGACAATGCATGTAACAGGCAGAACATCAACAACCAACACACCCAGGATGCTTTGTGTCGTATCTGGACGTGGAAAGTCCATGACCGAACGCTAATATGTGACGAGGTCGGAGTTAGAATGTGTTGGACTGCATCTTGCACTGACACTATTGCGGCGAAAAAAATCTGTCCATAGACAGACAGATATATAGACACCTGGCAAAGTACAGCTTCTGTGGTTGTTCCTACTGCAGCAGGTGTTTCCAGGACCACATTTTGACATGAACACAAACACAAAGATGTGTGTTCATTATGTTATGCTTGGTAAATGTTACTGACATTTCAGGCTCTGTTTACTCGGGTGACAGGTGCGTCAGCCAGTCACAGTCGTCTTATGTGCTGTAAGTTTGCAGGTGGAACTAGTGTGTTTATGAGGAAATAATACAGAGACTAATGGGAACTCATGCATGGTGTTGGGTGGTGTAGTGCTGGTTGCATGCGAGGACATGATGCTGCAGGGCTGATAGTGAACTCTCAGGCTCTAATCACACCATCAGTTTGAGCCTGAGGCTAAATATCAGATCTTTATGTCATCAGCTCAGCCGGCTCACGCTCAGATTATTGTTTGGTCGCTTTCATAAGAAGATGTGAATGCATGATGTAAAGATCATCGAGATAGGGTGCCAGCAGTGAATAAATTACCTCCCATCAGTGATGATTTATGGTTCATGTCTGTGCTTCACAGCTGCCTCTTAAACCTGCCGCTCATCCACTTTCTCATGTCACATAATATGATTTCTATAATAAATCATTAGTTCTTACTCAATCTGTGCGTTAGGAGTTTTAGCACGCAAGCTAGAAGTGAACCCAACGTACTGAGGACTATAACACGATCCTGCTGCATGCTGAGAGGTTAGCGGTGCGTGTGACTGCTGGAGCTTACTTGATGGGAATCACACTACAATAACACGCTCGATCCCGCTCGCTGGGGTTTCAGTTTTTACATGTTTGATCCGCAGAGGCAGGACATACCAAGCGTGATCTTGGCATGTGACCCCCGCCAGCTGTTCAGTCACCGTACCTCTGACCTCCAAACCCCTGAGAGTCGGAGTCAAGTCATGCTTGACTTGGTGGGGCCTGTATGAAAGGTGGAGACCCGGTGACTGAGGGATTGTATCAGAAGCATTAGAGCAACATGGTGGAAGAGCAGGTTGAAATTCCTGGATTGCCACAGCACATGCCACCAGTAATGATACTTTTATTGGGAAAAGTTGAATGGTTACAAGTAGCTCCTTAAATACCTTAAATCATTTTCTTTTATTACCCTCATCAGAAACGATTCAAATGTCTGTTAAAATGACAAAACCATGTCAACTTACTGTATATTCTGGTCCGTCGCCTCGCTCCCGCAGTGACCCAGAGACACTGACTCCCTGCAGCTTTCTGTGTGTATCCTGAATGCCAGGAAGGAGTGGGCTGAGACTGACGCCTTTCTCTCCTTTTATAAATCAGGCTTTATGAGTTGACATAGTGTCGTTTGTGCATTAGGCCGGCCCCGACTCCAAAACAATTCAAAGAGCAGTTTGTTGGTCTGGTCCTCGTTGGCACAAAGCACCTCATTCAGCCGGAGTCTGAGTGTAGGAAGTCATGTTTTGTCCCCCCAATTCTCTCAATCCAATTCACTCCGACAAAGCTTTATTGGCAGGACATTTTGATTTAGAATAAACATGCTGGTAAATAATAATCCATATTAAAAGTACTTCTATGTGGGACGTGGAATTATACTTATACTAATGTAGATATAGTGAGAAACAGTGATCTACTGATTTTTTTGTTTGTTTCTCCACCAGGAGACTCATCCACATCTCACATGGGGGACAATTATTCAAAAACCCAAAACAGGAAGCCAGATTTTTTTTTTTTAAAGTTCCACTAATTGACATTTTTTCATATTAACACTTTATTAACCCTTTGAAACCTGGAGAAACATTCCTTTTCTCGTGCTGCTTTCAGATGCCCTTTTTAAAAGTATTTCAACCTTTGAACCCTGAGCATCATTGGTGCGATATCTTTCAGAAACATGAGAAAATAGGCAATGAGCAACTTGGTAAGAAATGTCCCGCTTATTGCAAAATAATAATAATAATAATGTAATAAAATACATTTAGAAAATTATTTTTAAAAAACTAGGGAAAAAGAAAAACTATATTTTTTATTACATTTTAAATTTATGGAACAGAATTATTATGATTTTTAAGCACATTTTCTTTTTATTTTTTATTTTTGATTTTCTTGTTTGTTTTTAACTTTCTTTCTTTCTTTCTTTCTTTTTTAAACAAATTTTCTTTTTAATTTTCTCTTTTTACTAATTTCTTACTAATTTTTGTTTGTTTGTTTGTTTTAACTTTCTTTTTTGACTAATTTTCTTATTTTAATTTTTCTTTATTTTACTAATTTCTCACTAATTCTTTTGTTTGTTTTTAATTTTCTTCCTTGCTTTTTTTTAAACTAATTTCCTTGTTTTTATTTTCTCTTTTTTCTAATTTCTTACTAATTTTTGTTTGTTTATTCTTAACTTTCATTCTTTTTTTTAACTATCTTTTTATTTTTAATTTTCTTTCTGTTACTAATTTCTTACTAATTTTTTGGAGTAATTTCTTCTTTCGTTGCTCACTGCCTTCTTCTCATGTTTTTAAAAGAAATCAAGAGGTTTGGTCAGGATTCAAATGGTTAAATCAGACTGCACAGTGTGACAGGTGTTCTGAATCAATTCTGCAGCTTTACAGAACTTTTTAGCCTCTTTTGGTTCATAGTTTTGGCTTCACTGCACATTTACTGAATCATCATCAACCTAAACTCACTGTACATCACCTGCCCAGCACCAAACCTGAGGAAGTTTACTGATGTTGATGCTATTTTTTAAGTGCTCCTGAGATCAAAAGTCCATGTGCCCTGTTTAAACAATCTATGGTCTAAAGTGCATGGTGCAAGTGCAGTCAGGGTGTGTCCAAACACTTCTTAAATGGCACATAATGTGGGTGCAAAATAAAATACAAAGGGCAAAAGGGTTGCATTTAGGGACATAGCATAGACATATGTTTTGGGACATAGCATGAATTCAGCAAATCAGTGTCAACTCCCATTCCCTTTAAAAGCTGGGAGCACCTGCACCTGGTGGACTGCTATGTACAAGGCAGGTTTGTCAAACTGGAGAAGCGAGGGCGTTTCCTGCTGAGAGTGATGCAGTCAGACTGGAGTCAATGTTTTTAGGGGGACAGAACAGGGACCCCCTGCTACATATACTGTGTTGAACTTTTCTGACATATTTTAGTTATTTAAAAGACAAATCAACACGTTTCAAACAATTATCAAACAATAATTTGGTGGCCTCCCTGCAGTTACTCTGAGGACTCCCTAGGGTCCTCCTGTTGAAAACCTAGGCTGTAAAAGCAGTAATATCACTGCTGCACATATCATGGGGCATCTAAGGGCATCAGTGAAGTTAAGCTGCCCCTCATTCATAAATTTGCACAGCATGTCTCTTAATGTAGAGTTGGACAGCAGCTCTGCTCTGCTCTCTGCTATGTTCACAATTTAGAGAGTGTTATTAATATTATCCCCAATAATGATGTATTATTTCACAAACCCACAACCCATCTGTGCATCCCTGTGTGTGTAACAAGCAGAGTGTATGTGTGATGTGAAAAAGATATTTGTAAGCCCAGATATTTAATCGTGCAGCTCCTCTAGACTTTTGAAATGTTAACATACTAAAGGGATCAAATCCTGATAGTGAAACATGTCACTTTTTCGGGGTTGTGACATTCAGAAAGAATTATCCACTGACTCACAGACATGTCTTTCACAACGTAAGTCTACCGGGCCCAAAGGCATCACATGGTGAACCTGTAAGTTGTTCTTGTTGGGCTTCAAAGCCCAGCGCACTTCCTGGGGGCCTGTTAGGGATGCATTAACTTTTTCCAGGTTAGAATCTGCCTGATAGATGTTCATCTTAAAAATACTTGTTTAAAAACTGCAGAGACAAGGAGAGGTTCTTATTTGATGTAGCTTATTATTGGCTTGGCCTGGGATACCCTTCTCAGAACAAGAGGCTCAGTGCAGTTCCTCTCACAGCCAGCAGATGTCTCTCTTGCTTCACTGTCATGTATCAATCCAGCACAGGTTCATTTGCCTGAAGAGGAGAGTGTCCAAAGTTCAGCCAAGTGTTCCCTACTGTGAACCTGCAGCTTCAGATCATGCACTTTATTAGCATTCATTAGCAGCAGAGAGTTTTTTAATCCTTCATGCAGGAACCTTTCAGTAATCTTTGTGATGTGGGGATCAACTCTGGTTGTGATTTTAAACAGAATATCCAGAGCATTTGTTACATTTTCCTATTTTATAGTCCATACGTCAGTCTGGGAACTCCACCCTCGTCTCCGTCTGGCTCTCCTCCCTCTCCTCATCCTTCTGTCCTGCACCATTCTTGAGCTCCAGACCTCCTCAGGGAGCATCTGAGGCACACCAGGACTCTGGAGGCCCGGCAGATGTGGATTCTTCTCCTGAGCTTTTAAGCAGCTGCTGTCTGAAACCACAGATCTGTTATGTTGATCAGATCTGGTTCTGGGCTCTCAGCATTTAGGATCTAGATCTGTAGACCTGCAGAAAGGGACTCCTGGAGTATGAGGGGGAGCCAGGTGCTGCAGCTGTCCCTTTTGTTGGTGGGACTATGTCAGGCCCGCCGTGCCTCTCCACCCGGTGGTCCCTCCACACCCCAGGAAGCAGGTGAGGTCCCTGTGTCCCAGCTGAGGATGCTGTCACTGGGACTGGCTCACCTGCTGCAGGGGGTGGAGGAGAACGCCGAGGAGCTGGAGCAGCAGGGAGAGCAGGTGGCAGCAGAGCTGGACGGAGCCACAAAGAGTCTGGAGAGCCTTCGTAAGCAGAATTTACGGGCAGGACGGACTCACAGGCAGGTGAGGAGGAATCAGAGCTCACAAGTCAAACTCTTCACACCACAGCATTTTGTTCAGCTTACACATTCTTTGGAATTTGAGCTGAAACTAATCTGCCAATAGGTTCCATGCTTATTCGATTATTCGCTCAGCCTGAAATGTAAAAAAAATATGTAAAAAAAAATACCCTCCTCAATTCACTGTGGCCCAAGCTGATGCCATCCAGTTGCTTGTTTTGTCTGACCAGCACTCTGAAACCCAAATGTATTCTATTTTCGTACCACATGATTTTAAGAATAGCAGCAAATCCTTACAGCTGAAACTGGACATAAGGAATGTTTGGCTCTTTATGCTAAAAATATAAATAAATTAATTATACTGACTTTTAGTGCTGGAAATGTTAAAATCCTTAAGGGTAAATTTAAATTCCCTTTTTTGCATGGATTGTTTTTTTTTCAACTATTATTTGATTTCTATTTTTGATTGTATTTCTCTTTGTTATTTAATCTATGACATTGTTTTTACTTATTTTATTTTACTTGTATTATTTTTATTCCCACGTTTATTTCTACATTTTCTTGGGTGCATCAGTCTCTGATTGATTAACTGTTTATATTTCTGTTGCACTTTGAACTGGACTAACCTGTGTAACAGGTACGATAAAAAAGATAACGTTTGGTTCATTTATTGATGGATGATTTTCTCAACTGTGTAACTTAAATTTCTAAATGGTGCACCCACTCATTGGACAGAGGCTCCTCAGTGTCTCATTTTGCACTGGTTTCCACAGCTTGCATTGAAAGCCGGTCTGGGCAACAACAACTTCTTAAAAGTGTAATTTTTCTATTGTTTCTTTGTTTGCACATGAAAAAAGGACAATACAATCATTACTGACAAATAAAAGAATAAGGAAAAAAGGATAGCAAATGAATCACAGTCACAGTCAGTGAGATGTTAGCTGGTTTCAAGCTGTTCCAGACAGACGGACACAATTTAATGGTACTGTAGTCAAAGTCAAAGAGAGTCCTTCAAAGACTGTGTAGGACATATAGCCCAGTTGTAAGAATGGCACTGTACATTCCTGCAAACCATGGATACTATACATTTTTACATTATTTTGTAGCAGATATGTTGAAACTTTACATTATTTTATGTGTCAACAACGCTGTGGTTAATGTGTGGTTATGTTCAAGCACAAAAAATACTTGGTTATGGTAAAGAAAAGATCACATTTGGGCTCGAAATACCTGCTTTTCGTGGCAGTAACCCTGGTGGAAACACAGCTACGGATGGCTAAAAAGCCGCTTGAAATGCAGCGAGGATTTACTAACAAAACAATCAGGGTGGTTGTCTGTGGTCTGAAACATAGGTCTGCAGCTTGGCAGGCATCTCACCTAGACACACCATGCACCATCCTCTCCTCCTCTAGATCAGATAGACACGGTCAGCTCATGTAGTGTGTCACTTTAGAAACGTTGATAATACGTACAAAATGTACAAATGTAATGTTTCCATGATCTGCAGAAATGTACAATGCCAACATTTTCTTCCAGGACAGGGCTGGAATATGAGTCAGCTTCTGAAATTAATTGCCAAAACTTGGAAACCACTGGGAGATACTGTATCAGCAACATCCAGATACTGTGACAAATATTATTGCTTTGAATAAAGAGGTGTGATGTTCTGTCTTAGGTGAGGAAGGACCTGCAGATACTGAGTGCCAGGGGGGACAGGCTTTGGAGGGCAGCCAGAGATCTGCAGAAGGGGCTGGAGGATCTGGAGAGGGAGCAGGGAGCCATGCAGCACCGCATGAACCGGATCCTGCAGAAAGTGAAGAGCCTGAGCGATCCGAGGTCAGCGGGTCGGACTCAGCTCGACATCAGATCCGTGAAGGTGAGAAAAAAACAAGAACTTAACCAATAAACAAACAGGTATTTGTCTTGGTGACACAAACCGACATTTGGCCAGTAAGTTGGTTGCTTTTGTTAACATGTCAGCAGACATGACAGATTTGCCTGTTGCAGGTTATCATGGATAAACAGGCCCGACGGCTCGCCAGTCTGACCTCAGAGGTTTCAGCCCGAGACAGAATGATTGACAGGCGCCTGCAGCACATTGACCACCTGGAGAAACGGGTAAGTTTGGGCTTACAAATTATTCTCTGACATAATTACTTTAATTATTATACTATTACTATGATTATTTTATTTTATTCATTCATTATTTTATTTTATTTTATTTTATTTATTTATTTTATGTTAATATTTATTTATAATTTTATTTATCTAATTTAAAAATTCTGAATTTTAGATTTTAGAAAACAGAATAAAGGCAATACTCAAATATTTTTCCATACTATCTTTTCTTTTTTTCATACTTATCCAGACATTATAATTATTATTATTATTATTATTATCATTACAGAAATAATTTTATAATTTTAGTGGTGGTAATGAGTCATGATATATAATAATAATGATAAAACAATTAATTTTATATTGCACATTGTATCTAAAATGTTGCATTATAATCAGCTTTATATACATAAACATAAAATGACACAAAGATGCAAAAAGAACACAGAAAAAAGGCAGAAAAATATTTTTCAAAAAGAAACAAAAGAGAGATTTTCAACCAAATAAAATCAATAGTAAAAAACAGCATGTACTGTAGGCGAGGTAAAACACAGTAAAAGTTTCCAGCTCAATAAGATGAGCTCCGAGTCTTCTTTCAAAAGTTGTGAGTGAGGTGGACACTCTCAGCTCTGCAGGGAGATTGTTCCAGAGTCTGGAGGCGTGTGAGCTAAATGCAGCATCGAGTGGGAGCAGAACACAGAGATCTGTCAGGAACAGGAGCTGTGAGGAGTTCACTCATGTAGTCTGGAGAGAGGCCATAAAATATGATGAGGAGCACCTTCAAGTCAAACTACAGCTCAGTGGGCAGATGTCAGTGTGCTGCTGATACTGTATGTACAGCAGTTTTTGTGAGGATCTTGGCTGCAGATTTTCAAGTGATGAGCCCTGATGGATGTGCTGCACATAAGTCTTAGTTATCTGTGGTTTAACAATAATGCATTTCTTTATTTCTGACCTCTGTGTGTTTGTTGCAGGTGTCCGCGAGGCCTCCAGCAGCACTGAGAGCAGATTCTGACTCCGACTGTGTCTGATGAGCACAGCTGCATCAACACAGCCGCTCTGAACTGGTTCATGACAAGACTCTGTAAGGCTGACAAAATGAACTGTGCTGAATCTCACCAAAGGATCTGTCACAATCAAATTCAACTCTACTTTGGGTTCCTCTCCAACATAAATGTGTCAAATACAACATAACATAAACTGTTGTTGGTGTGTGTGTTGTCCTCAACAAGACACGCCTCTGTTTAAAAATGATTCAGAAATAAAACACTCCTGTTCCTGAGTCATTATGTTGAGGCTCTGACTTCCATAATATTGTGGTTGACGACGGCGGTGAAACGCCTTGTGAAGATACACTTAGCTCACACACACCCAAATAAACAGACGCACACTGAAGTCAGAGACACTTTCATACATAAACACACACAGCTGAGAGTTTTCTGACCAAGTTATAAGTCGTTTATGTTTTTGTGTGTGTGTGTGTGTGTGTGTGTGTGTGTGTGTGTGTGTGTGTGTGTGTGTGTGTGTGTCATTAAGTTGATGGGTCACATGTGCCATAATGAACACTGTATAATGTTGAGTCATGTTCAGTGAAGACAGAGGAGTATTATTTCAGTAGTTACAATAAAAGTAAAATATTCAGTGATTATACAAGTCAAGTGGTTTATGTTGTTCTGTAAGTCTTCATACTGTGACATAACATACTGATTACATCACATTTCTTTGGATATGTTCATCTAAATGTCGTTATAGGTCAATATCTCTCAAGCTCAAGGCTGTCTGGAGTTATTAGATAAAGACCACTTTTACACAGCAACATCTGTTTACAGGTTTTGGGACGTACTGCTGCATATGTGTATACAAATAAAGTTGTATGAAGCCTTCTGTGTCTTTAGAGGAAGCTGCTGATAAATTGCCTCAAGTGATGTCACTTGAGTCAGCGTCAGTTGGGGTGAAAGACTACGAGACTGAAAATGAAAGCTAGCAGCTCGAGGCTACATTGATAGCATGACACACTTGGATCTCTGATCGAACTGTCAGAGGTCAAGCTGCATTGTGGGTAATGTATGCACCAGGTTTTGAAGGAAGGAGAGAAGAAGATTACATAGAATCAGTTTTCATCATGAGTCTGACAAGGTTAGGGGCCGCACACATGCTGCACCCGAAAAGCGTGAGGTCAGGCGTTGGGTGCTACTCTTGGGCCTTCTCTGTGCCAGCTTTCAAGAGCACACCGGCAGATTGCATCTGAGGTTGCTAAGCAACTTCAACAAGCACCGATTCATGGCCTATATACCTGAAATCCTGAGTGCAGAACTGATCTTCCAGGCACTGTTTTGTAAGTGTGTATTAGGCCAAAAATATCGTCCGTGGGGCAGATGTAAAGCTCTGGGCACTAAAATGATTAACGTCTTTTTCATATTTACCACCGACTGATATTCAAAGAAGAAGGGAAAGACATCTGTAGGCTGTGATTGGTTGGTCCTTGTCACATGACAAGCAGTATGCACTGCTGTGTTCCAAATGTTGAACCCTGTTCATCTCAGGTCACAACTTCATAGCACATTTCATACACAAAGGTAATTCAAAGGCTTTGGAAAATGCATTAAAAAAGACAGTGTAAGATTTTGACATTTAAAAAGAAATTAAACAGAGAAACAAATACTAGACCAGTGGTTTCCAACTAGTGGGTCACGGTCCAAAAGTGGGTCGCAGGTCCATTTTGAATGAACCGCAAGTAACTCACGAAGATGTCAAGTTTGTACAAAACACATTTTATTTTTAAGTACAGTGAATTTCTGGCACAAATCTTTTATTTTGAAGTGCTGTTTCCTGCTGTAGAGGGAGTGAAAACTGACAGCTGCTTAACAGAGGCAGCAAACTAGCTTTATGACCCAGCCAACGCCAAACCGCAAGTATGACGCTGAACGTATTAAACTGTGTGGACCTTGAACTCATGACTAAAGAGAAATCTAGACCTCATAGCTGGACCAGTAAGAAAGAAACTACTGTACTAGACTGTGAATACAATGACATGGGCCAAACTGTAAGTGCAAGGTTGTGCAAGTGTTTAAGGTTCAGTCGAAAGTGAAAGACAACTTTAAAGTTCTTAACTTATCAAAAGTAGCATGGTAAAAGACAATCAGAGATGTAGGCCGGCCCTAAAGCGCTGAAAGCTTTAGAAACAAGCAGCAGTTTTCTTGGTCGTTGTTAGCAGCAACATGCTAAATGAGCTAAAGTTGCCAGAGTGTGCACACTAGACGTGGCTGTACTGTACTGTACTGTAGGTGACTGTTGGTTTACTATCTCTTGTGTGTGGACTCTGCAGGTGTATTATATGGGGGGAAATAAATATGTGTTTGTACTCAGTATCAGCTGATGCTCAATATTAAAGGAACCTGATAGGGACCTCCCTGCTTTTAGTGTTTCCTCGTTGCCACAGTGTATACTTACATGTATTCAGCTTTTTCAGTTCAATTCAGTTCATTTCAGTTTTAATGTCATTCTCTTTATACAGCAGCATACAGTGAACGTACTGTCATAACTCCAAATCAGGGTGCAGTAAAGGACATGTAGCAAACGAGAAATTCAACAGGGACGTGACAACATTAAAGTGCAATAGAGTAAATTGCAAATACTCAAGAAAATAAAAATAGGAAAGTGCAGAGGAATAAATATTGCATAGTAATAGACTAATTAAACAGCACAATGATGACCTGGATAACAATTCAAATTAGTTTCAGAGTATATTAAAACCATACTGTATGTAGACACATGTTCGTAAAGGGTTCTGTTTAAAAGTTTCAGAGCGGTGTTCTGACATGACTAGACCTGCGACGATAATTACTTACAGCTGATTGAGTTCAGCAAAATGAATCGAGGTCATGTCCTCAAGAATGCCGTCAAAGTTTGGCAGGGTTTTCCCCGACCATTATGAGACCTGGTTACAACGCATAAGCTGAATGAACAGAGAAAAAAAATGCTGAGACACGTTTTGCTGTCATTTCTGGTCAATTTAAAAGGTTGTTGTTCTTTGAAGGGTGCACTTGCATTAATATTCTATTATATTATTAATGTATCAGTGGCATTAATGTCTTGAAATTACAATAATATTGTTAAGTGCAGTTGTTTCTGGGTCAATATAATAATCACGGATGCTCACATTTTTTAATCACTGGGGGGTTTCATTGAGAATTTAAGTCTAAACTCTGACAGTTTATATGTATATGCGGGACAGGAAATCTTCCCACCAGCTCTGCACCCTCACAGCTGTCTCTCGGCCAAATGTGACAAAGGTCATGTGTTGAATCTCCGAGGACTGAGTTGATATCTGATGGCCTCAAGTCCTGACGGCTGACTCGCAGGCAGTCTGTCCCCTCTGGTGTTCCCAAACAAACCTCCGACAACACGAACTCTGTCCCACTTAGAGGAAAGACAACACAGAGCTGGGGAGGAGGAAAAAGAGGAAGAAAGAAAGTGAGAGAGAATTGTTCTCAGGATTAAATAACAATACAGAAGCAAGTGCAATTAATGAGGAAGGAGTTAGAGCAACAAAGGAAACAAAGTGAGGGAAGGAATGAGCTCAGATGAGTTCACATTATTACACACAGCAGTGTTAGTGAACATGGAGAGGATGAAGTGATGCCTTTGAAATGAGAGGGTTTAGCAGGTGTGTCTGAGCTGCAACAGCACCCCCTAGAGGTGAAATTATCAAAGTATCTGAAAGGTCATTTTTATGCCAGGCTGCAGCCAAGTATTCAAAGTGCTCTCATGTCATCTTAATCTTTCACACACTCCACAAAACAATGTCTTTGCCTTTTTTCGGTTCTGGGCTTAGAGCTCAGAATAAATACAGGTCCAGTTGTGCTCATGCCAGCTGCTGTTTGGCCTGTTTGGGGCATATTTCAGAGTCTATGGGACATTTTCAGTCAGTATTTTCTGTCTTGTGTGAACAATTCCTGCACTTTTGATAAGTTTAAGTGAAGACACAAGGTTTTTCAATGTGTACAATGCCGATATAGTGTATTTTAGTGTGGTCTGACATACCTAGATGCTTCTCCATGAAACTAATGTGGACTTGTCAGTGAAAAGACACCCTCTAACCAGCTCTGACTTATACTCTGTTTAATCTAATACGGGTTATGTAAAAAAGAAGATTCCTAATGGTGTATGTCTAAGTTTGGTGCTTATTTAGCAGTGAATTAAAAAGTGAGTGCTGTCTAGTCTATGGTGCATGCAAAATATGACATGACTGTGCCACCCCAAAGTGCAATATATGTACAATATACAATAATGGAAAGAGCTGAAGTGAGAGCAGAGTGCAGAGCTCCAGGCTTGGACCCAACTCCTCCATTGCCAGGACCCAGTGTGCAGTCTATTATTTAATTGCGATCCTGATCCAGGTTCAATCCCAGGAGGGAGCCCTTCTGTGTGGAGTTTGCATGTTCTCCCCGTGTCAGTGTGGTTTTTCTCTGGGTACTCCGGCTTCCTCCCACAGTCCAAAGACATGCAGGTTAATTGGTGACTCTAAATTGTCCGTAGGTGTGAATGTGAGTGTGAATGGTTGTTTGTCTCTATGTGACAGCCCTGTGATAGTCTGGTGACCTGTCCAGGGTGTACCCTGCCTCTCAGCCACTGTCAGCTGGGATAGGCTCCAGCCACCCTGCGACCCTCAAGAGGATAAGCGGTTAGGAAAATGGATGGATGGATGGATGGATGGATGGATAAGTAGGCCTATTAAAAGCAACCTGATGTTAACATTAGCTGAAATTATGCTAGCTAACATTAGCAAACTCATAAGGTTAGTCCGAGTTATTTGCATCACGTTAGCTAGCTTAAAAGGTTACACTTGTAGCCTTGCATTATAATGAAGAGCATGTGGCTTTTTCAGACTAATAAATGTATGCTATTGCATCATGATTCACATCTCTGGTGGCTTACTTCTCCAAGCTCGAGACCAACAAAGAAAAGAAGCTCTGCAGCTAGAACCTTCTTGATTCAGTCTGGCATAAACATATCAGTATCAGTTTAAGTGTATGCCACACTGAGAGTGTTTTCTTTCTATCTGACACTGTTCCAGCAAGGAAGCTGTTAACGGTTTCAGTTCCCCATCAGTGGTCTCATAAAAGCTGCCAGACTCCATTAACAAATACAGTCATTTTAGCACGCTGAACACAGAGCTGCTGGTCTAGCACTGCCTTGATCAGTTAGTTGATTTGTGTTAGTTTGGGACTTTGGTGAATGCGAACTAATCCTTTTAAATGCTAATTCACACAATAACACAAACTAACTAACTGATCGAGGCAGAAGTAGAGCAGCAGTTCCAGTGTTCACTAATGTTAAATCACTGTTTTTCTCAATGGAGTCTGGCTTGGAAGAGAGCAGTAAAACGTTGTCATTTTCCAGTTGGAAATCACTGTCTGACAATAAGGTAAAGCGGTGAAAATACTCTCAATATAGCGTAAACCTAAACTGATATTAATTTTTTTAGGTAGCTAAAATACCTTCTGTTGCTGACCCCATTTACAGCAGTAGATTGCTTAGCTTCAGTGTCAGACTCTAGCCTGCTTCTCCAAAGTGGGGACAAGCCAACTGTCAACTACTGTATGTAATATACTGTCTATGGATAAATGCTTCATACAACCCCACTTCAAAATATCTGAACCCTCCCTTTAAGCTATAAACTTCACAATGCTCCTGGTTCACATCAGTGGTGGAAGAAGTAGCCTACTCAGGTACTATACTTAGGAGGTGACTAACATTGTCAAAGTCTTCAGTCACATTTCCCATGCCCAATTCAATGCCATTGTCCATCCATCCACCAGATGCCCTCAGACTTTCCTCTCTCCCCTATCACCTGACTGCCCCGCCCACCTGCTCACCTGTTCCCACTTTCCTAATCACCCCTGCAGATATATTACCAGCCCTTTTCCATTTCCCCCTCACCAGCTTGTCAGTGTTGCAGTGTGACTCATGCCTTTGCTTCAGCATTCGTAATCACCAGTCACCTGTCAGCCTGCCTGACTTTCTGCCTGAGCCTTGGACTTATGATTTACGACCATATCTGCTCAAGCTGGAGCTAGTTTTAACTAATCTATATACAATTATTTAGTCTGGGGTTTCCAATCTAGGGGTCAAGCCCCCTGCAAAGGGTCCTGAGATGATTAATGAGGTAGGAAAAAAGAATGAACGACACAGATCTATATTCAGTTTTTGGACTTTTCTCTTTTCTTTGCTCTTTTTTTTGTGAAATAATGCACAATTTTACCTCTTTGGGCCTCAAAAAATTAGTAAAATGAAACCATCTGAGAAGTTAAGGGGAGCTTTGAGTTGTTAAAGTACAATATTTACCTGTTAAGCGAAATGGACAAACACAGGCAAAGTACAAGTACCTCAAATTAGTACATAAGTAAAATACATGATTAATGTAGATCACACCACTGGTTCAAATGGGAGGTATTGGATGTCATTTCCCATCTCTCTTTACCCTCATTTCATGGCATCTCTCTTGTCCTCTTCTACAAAGGCAAAATAGTGCTAATAATAATCAACACCTAGCAGCTATTTATAACACTAATCATCACAATTATCATCATAAACATAATTTCTATGACCACATAACATAGTTAAAAGGCTGCTTCATGATATTATCATCATTTTCATCATATTAAAAACTGACTTTCACACATTAAAAAGGTTACATAAAGTCAACAATATCCTCCTGAGACCCTGTGTCCTCATATGACATCACATTTCGGGTTTACTTGACCTTATTCTTTGTTCTACTTAACATAGACCTGTTGTCCTCGTTCGTGGACAGTTTTTGTGCCATCTAGTGGTAGTAAGAGCACAATACACTAATCCATGTAAAAACAAGAGGGCAGCCATCTCTGCCAAGTCAGTCTGCAGCCAACCCATACACAAAGGTGGACAAGGTCCAAAACCTGATCACATTTTATGGTTGAAACTTGTTTATTTATGATTAATTATGTCTGTAGTTTGATATGGCAACAAATTTGACCAATTTTAGCAACAGTAATAAGCTAAGACGCTGTTAATTAAAAAGGATTTGAAGGAGCCCTGTCTGACTCTGAGCCAATGAAAAAAGCCATCCTTCAACGTCAGCTTGATATGCAGCCAGTTGCTGTTATAGATTAACAGTGCCTGGCAGGGTGAAATGCTGCAGAACAATGAAGAAAGTTAAGGTGGCGAAAGTCCACCTGGGGCGGGCAGGAGGTGTGGTGGATGGGTCCAGCAAACACTGACTTTGACCAGAGAGAGCAGTATTTGCGTCCCCTTAAGATTCTAGAGCCAAACCCTGTTCGTTTTACCTAAACCTAGCCACGTGTGTTTGTTGTTGAAGGAAAAAAACGTCCATTCGCAATGTTGTATGGATGTAGTGCATTTATTTTGAAAGAGACTGGATGTAAATGGTAAATTTCCTGTGAAAACAGAAGTGTATTTTGAAAGAAGACAGTGTATGTAACAGGCAGAACTTGACACGGCGTCCCAGAACATCAACAACCAACACACCCAGGGTACCTTTCACATTGTATCTGGATGTGGAAAGTCTATGACCAAATGCTGGTATGTTACTAGGTCAAAGTGAGAAGTGTTGTTTGAAGACATTATGACTTTATTATTGTCTCGTTTGAGGACATTGGGATTTAATTGTTGTTGGCAGCATTTAGTTTTTTAGACATATCGGGTCCTACTGTTCCCAAATAGCTAGGAGAAATTAAAAAGCATATATTTCTCCCACCAACAATACTAACATCTACAACTCAGCGTGAGTCATGCAGCTTCTGGGAATAATACAGCAGGTAGGTGGAGAAAGAGAAAGACACGCACAGTCAGGGAGAGAAAGGGAGGAAGTGGTGAGGATGCTCTACAGGCGCTGCAGCACTTCACGTCTCTCAACAGTCAGTCAAGTCTGCCACTCACACAACATCGACGTGTCACTGCTGTTTCACTGACCTGTATTCACCCTCTGTCATCACACGACCATGCCTGTTAAGGTAAGAAGGCAGAGAGCTTTTACATCTGCTGAACTGTTTTTCAACTTTAATATAATGTAAAGATAAAGCTGCTTGTTTAACTTTAATGACTGTTTCCCGCTACGCTGTAGGTTTATTTATTTCCTGCTGTGACTAATGATTATTACAGAGTCACCAGCCCTGACAGACTTTATGTGTGTTGCCTCAGGGGGAAGATGAAGTGATGGTAGTATCACAAGAGGAAATCAGCTCAACTTCCCTTGAGTCAGTAGCAGAAAGTCAAATGTCGACCATAAGCTGGAGCATATCCATGTCATCGTTTACATGTTTGCAAAAGAGCTGCGGTTGTACATGCCGTGTGAGAGTGTGCAGGTTTAAATATTTACCTGAGCTCACCTGAGTCATGTGACGCAATACAGTGCACAGCCACGCCAAGCTATTATCATTTAACAAGTTTAATGTTGTCATAAACCAGCAATTAGCAGACTAAGAAGGTATCTGTCATTTTCTTGAATGGAAAGCCATGCTTCTAATCTTTCTAACCATGCAGAAGGAAAACTAATGCGCTTATGAGTACTTAAACCAACATGTTGTCCGCCATGTTGTTGTATTATGCAACTGTGTTTTCAATATGCAAAGCATAGCAGAGGAAACCTTACATAAGCTGTCATGGACTATACATACATATGCTTAACACCGTTCATTCATCACAAAGTCTGTTCATCTTCAGCAGGTTTCTCTTCTCTCTTCAGCCTCCACTTGCAAACAACCTGCAAGAGCTGCAGACAGATACTTGAGAAACGCATTTTCTCATCATGACCCTTATGAAACAGTTTCATTCTCCCCGAGTCAGACCACAAATACCACATCCTGAGGCAGTACTTAAAATAAACAGAGGCTTGTCTGTTAGGATCTGTGCTGGATTTTGCAATTTTGCTCAAGTGAGATAAAAAGAAAAGATGTTTTGATAGGAACTTTTCTTTATGTTTAACAAGATCACATTTGTATCAAAGCGAGTACAGAGCCTATAGTATGACACACTATTTATGAAAAACGCCTTCAGCCAGTGTTGTAGTCACGACTACCTACATCGAAACCAAGTCATAACCAAAACGAGAAGACAAATTATTAAAATCGAAACATGAGCAAGACTTTTGAGGTCGAGACCAAGTGAAGACAAAGACCAAGGCTGGGCAAGTCCCAGGCTGAATGACACACAATAAAATGTCGAAGATGCAAACCATAGGTTATTCTCAAACTGATCTGAAAGATCCACGTTCCTATTAAAACACCCACAGAAAATAAAAAAAGATGCCTGTACATTCACCTCTTTCATTGCCATACTGTATATATGTGTGTATGTATAAGTGTACCATGAGAAATACCTTGATAAAATAACCAAAAGGCAGGGGTGAATTTCATAGCAATACACCAATGCACCAAGGTACCCTTGAGCAGTTGCACCAGGCTGCAGCATTTTTTGATGCTCTAGGAAACTACTGTAGTTCAAAGAGCGTAAAAGTCCATAGGCCACATGGGAGAGCAGGTGGATGGGTCAGACAAACTCCAGACTTTCACCTGGGAGCCCACTGTTTGTATCTCACGTGAAACCAAGAGTCAGTCGAGTTATTTTACTAACATAGTAGTGTGCCACTATGTGTAGCATAATATGCTAATAAAGTATGTCATGTGACATTACACTATGTTAGTGATATACATACTTATTTAAAGCCAAAACATGTTATTTTTCTAAACCTAACTTTCTACCTTTTTAGCCTAAACCTAAAGAAGTAAACCTAGAAATAAACCTGTTGCCTACATTCTAAGTTTATTTTAAAAATAGACTATATGCATGCAACAGAAACTTTACATTTCCTATTAAAAATAGATGTATATTTTGAAAAGACACAAAGCACGTAATGAATGTAAATTTACACACCATCCCTGAACATCCAAAACTGACTCCGAAGGGTACCTAGAGGGTAGTTTGATGTGTAGGGCCACTGATCAAGCTTTGGTATTTGACGAATTAGGAGTGAGAATGTGTTGTTTTTACACAGGCAACTGTGATATCCCGTGGTAGTGCCATGAGGCTGGTCTTGAAGTAAAATCGCAAGTCCTCTGAAACTTAGACAAGACTGAGTAAAAATGCAGTCGAGTCTGAGACAGGACCAAGACCTTTAAAACATGGTCTTCAGACAGAGACCGATCTCGTCTGCCTTCAGCACTTAAATATATCAGGCCATTGAATATACTGCCAGGTAGCCAGATGAAAACAGTACACACATGGCATTAGAAGGGTTGCACACTCCTGATTTAGTAGCCACCTGTAAAGTAGGAATCAGTATGGTCAAATAAATAACATTAATTCAATATTGTTGAAGATTACTTGTGGAGTTCCTCAAGGCTCAGTGTTAGGCCCATTATTGTTTATTTTGTACGTGAACTGTGTTTGTTTTTATGATATATTATAGGTTTCCAAAACATTCAAACATATCTTATTTGCAAACAAAAACTTTTTGATACTGCGAAAAGGGAACTGAAACTTCTAAAGAGTTGGCTCAATTAGCAAACTATACCAGAATTTAAACAAGATGGAATTTATCGTCTTTGGCAATCATTTGACAAATATTCATGGAAAAGAGATAATGGGTGATGTTGAAATTCAGCTGAATCTAGGTTATACATGGCAAAGCGAAATTGATAAACCCTTCTTACTTAAAAAGAGAGCCATAACAATTGTAAACCAAACTATTTTTCAAGAACCAACTAACCTCATGCTTCCACAAAGGCTCCTTCATTCAGAGCTTTGTCATTTTTTTAACAACACAAATCATGTATAACATCAAAATCACAGTCGTACATGAACATATCCCAAACGTATTTAAAATAAGCGAAAGTCAATATTATTTTAGAGGAATCTGTATGTTTATTTATGGAACAGCTGCATTGAGGAACTGAGAATGTGCGCCACTTTGCATAAGCTTAAGAAACAGAATTTTATGTACAAATCTAAATATGTATGAGAGTGGCAGGTTCAGGTTTTTATACTACACTATAAAAAATATATTTTTGTTGATGCATTATTTTCTGTTGTACAGCTATAACACCCCCACTGCGATACTTGCATTTGTAGTAACGTAAGGCCAAAAGACAACACAATGCTTAAAAGGGGTTAAAACATGCTAGGGAGGAAGGTGCCAATACAGTCTACCCTGTCACACAGCCAAAATAATTATATTTCAAATTCAAATACCACATCTGGTTAGTTTCAACTGTACTGTCTCTGTATGTATGCAGTTTCACGATATACCTGATTTACAAATAAAGTGATCATTTTAATGAGTGGTCCACCAGCATTTTGGGTCCTGATTTGGCCTCTGTAGAGCTTTTGTATTACCAAAGTGCTAATTTTACAAATTCTGCTAATTACAAGCCATCATTGCAGCGGGGCTTGTTTTGTAATCCTTAAATCCAGAATTGGCAGGACATAACTGGACTATGGTCAATCCCATGTCATTTACAATCCAATGTGACATAATGTACTTTAAGAACTAGGAGCACACTTTTAAATAGCTTTAGTAAAAATCATGTTTTGAATGTTTGTAGTTGTTTTTATAAACCTTTCTGGGGCTTCAAAAAGGTTGGAATAAAAGAAATGTTAAGGTTTATTTCCATCAGTTCTTTACATTGACTAACATTTAATCAGTCCCACTATAAATATTTGACAGGAGTATTTTTTTTTTTCAATTCACTGAACACTTCCCAGTAACATTTCTGCAGCAGCAATCGCCACTTTTACAACTAAATTAACTTCTGTACCAGTCAATTTATTTGTTGTTTCTGTTGACGTAATTGCTTCCACCATTTTAGGAAGTTGAGGGTCACATGTCTGAGCAACAACTCACTGAGCCCCTTTTGCGTACTGTTATAAAACAGGGGAATTTGGTATGTAATGGGTTTCCAATCCTTCTTAATGAGGATCAAGGGTTGTTGTGCAGGATTCTGGAGTTAAAGACTCAAACAAACACTGGTGGCCACTCAGAACTTAGCAGTGCCTCAGACAGGGAGGACTGTACACTTCAAGGCTCTGTAAGTCAGATGATAAACACTCATGGAGTATTTAAATTTGAATAGGGAAGAGATGTGATTTGTTAAATTCGTCATAGCTGTGCAGTTTTTCACCAGCTGACGCGCACTGACACTTACTCGTCTTCTCTCTACCTACAGGAACGGTGCACCTGGAAAATGCAGTTTCGGTAAAGCCCATTCAAGGTAAATCACTGCATCTGGTCATTCATCACTGAAGGGAAAGAAGGAACTCATCAGCTTCACAGTTGGAGGAAGGACAGCCCAAAGCTTCCCTCTTTATCCAGAGTTCTCTCTGTCCGAACGATGTCAACTTCCACTGCAGACAGTGTAGGAAGAGGAACCAAAACCTCTAAAGCATCAAAGGATCATAAAAAGGTAGGCGGATGTAATTACTGATTTATGTCGCCTACTTTTGAAGACTTCCTAATTCTTGTGAATAAAACCTCTCAGTATTTTTCATACTTTAAGACAAGAAAACCACATTGGCACCGTTTTTTGTTTAGAAATGTTGGGTGTTAGTGTGCTGCTGTCAATCAGTCAGAATCTAAGAGGTGATAAAATCCAACCAAAATGGAAATGAAGATGTAAATGTCAGTTTCAGTAAAACAAAGAGCAACACCATACCTGCAGCTGAGTGATGTTTTTGTCACTCAGCTGTGTTATGTAACAGCTTTTTAATGATGGAGGGAACAGAGTGGTCGTGAACAAGGCGATTAGGTTGACCAGCCTCAGTTTTTGTGTTACGGAGAGATTTCACTTACAGGAAAATTCCTAGATACCTTCAATGACCTCATGCTTTACTGAGGAGTCTCACTGCCGTCAAAACTGTTTGTTTTAAAGGGTTGATTTTAACGATTATCCGTCATCAGTAAATTAATTGCTCAATTATCACAAACAGTTTTAATTTAGCCCTCGGGATGTCAGTAATAGACTATTTTGGTTGCTTACTCATTACTGCATTCTTTATGATTTGTTGGACTGGAAGTCATTGACTACTGGCAGACAACAGCACTGGTATATTTTTATCCATAAAGCAATACTGGGCAAACTTCCAGCCTTCCTCTGCACCCTTCTGTGTGTCAGCTCTGATAGTAACCAGCTACGCACATGACTAACATGACATTTTGTATATTCATGGTACCCAGAGGCTGAACGCTGAACAGTCTCGTGACTTATCATGTCACACTCAGCTGTAGCCCGCTTTGTGTTATGTGCTAGTGCATATGTTGGCATGCTAACACACTAAGATGGTGACCCATGTTTGTTATACCTGCTTAGCATCAGCATGTTTGTGTTTTCCCTGTGAGCATGTTAGTGTGCTGACGTATGGGTGAGACATGTGACCTTCTGCAGGGGAACAGCTTGTAAGATGTGATATTTCACTAACAGTTTTCCTCATATTTGTACAGTGAGGCATCGTGACCTTTCCTTTGACTGGCCGAGTCTGTGTGTGCTTTAATTTACAATCACAAATGTACTAATAACTGTGCATTCAACATGCCTGTGGCGAGGATCATTTTTCAAACACATGTTGTCAGTTAACACTCAGCAAGTTAGTATATAGCCCACCAGTTGAGCAAGTTAGCATGTTAACATTTGCTAGTTATTGACTTGATGATGGCACAAGAAGAAAAGTTAAGGGATTAGCTGAAATACAACAGTTCATCCAGAGAGGAACGTGAATGTGTTTCCCAGATTCCATGGAAATCTATCCAACAGTGTGGAGGCATTTCCAAAATAATAATAGTAATGATAATAACAAACTTTATATAGCATCTTTCATACAAGAAATGCAGCATAAAGTGCTTTACAATAAGGGCAGTATAAGCACTGAGTGCTTCACATGAAAAAAGACAGAATGAACATAAAACAGACAAGGCAATTCAACATAAAAGGACATTTAAAACAGTTTAAAACATGGATTAACTGATTCATAAAATTATAGAGTTGTAAAACTATAAATCATAAATCAAGTAAAAGAGTTGCAGCAGCGTAAATAGAAAGTAAAAGTGTAAAAAGAAAGAATTTCAGACCTGTATCAGGCAGTCAGAGCTATTTAAAGGCTAAAATGAACAGATACATTTTTAGCTTTCTTTTCAAAATATTTAGCGAGCTAGCTTCATTGATATCTATAGGTTGTGTGTTCCATAGCTTTGGAACGTCATTGAAAATAAAGATGTCAACCTCATGGTGGCACAGGAGGAAAAATTCAGAAAATAACCAGAAGTCAGTGAGATTCATCCTCTGGGGACTTGAATGTCTGTCAAAAGAGCTCCAGCAACACTTGTGGTATGGAAAAGAAACTTTATTGACCGACGCGTTTCGGCTTGTGGCCTTCATCAGGGTCATCAAGAAACATATTGCACACATCATTTAAATAGGTTCATTTGAAATTGAAAAAGTAGAAAAAAATAAAAAAATGCATGCATGTGACCAATCCTATGCATCCACATATATATATCTCAGCCAATCAATCACTAAT
>NC_065514.1:11918384-11987415 GCF_006386435.1 Epinephelus moara | reverse complement strand
ATGACCCTGATGAAGGCCACAAGCCGAAACGCGTCGGTCAATAAAGTTTCTTTTCCATACCACAAGTGTTGCTGGAGCTCTTTTGACATTTTTCAGTGTTTCCTCACTCTCCATGCACCTTGTGAATCGGTGAAGTTGTGCCAGAAACCACTTTCTACCGACTTGAATGTCTGTAAAATATTTAATGGTAATCCATTCAGCTGTAGCTTAGCTCGACTGACTGATCTTCTGGATGGACCAAGTGATCGATATTGCCATCCCATGATCCACACTGCTTGTTGAAAACTAATTGATACATCTCAGTAGAATTTGGTGAAAGTCTAGTGAATCGTTAATAGATGAATTAGTTCATTAATTTGTTTTTTAACAAGTGTTTTCTCCTTCTCCTTCTTTGGTTTGTCAGCCCACAGCAGCTGTCCTGAAAGGAGCCATCCAGCTGGGCATCGGTTACGCTGTGGGAAACCTCAGCTCCAAACCCGACAGAGATGTTCTCATGCAGGACTTCTCTGTAGTGGAGAGCGTTTTCCTGCCCAGGTATAGTCTCTCATTTCATCTCATTTTTTTCTTGACATGTAGCGTATGTGCATAATCAATGTCAAGTTCCGATAAGGATCAGTTCACCCCAATTACAAAATGATTTACTATTTTTCCCCCTCCCTTTGGTGGCATCTATCAAATAGTTTGGTTTTATTAGGTAAGATTTTAAAATATCTGTCTCCATGTCCACCCCATAGACTGCATATAAAGATGACAGAGCAAAGCCAATATAAGTTTAGTTATAAATAGTTAAAGGAGCTTGACATCAGCTGTGTGTGCCAGTCAGTGTGCGTGCGTGCATTGGCGGGAACTTGATACCACAAATATCTCTACTGCGCAGACTCAAAATGACATCACAAGCGCAAGATGGCAGCGGTCATATGCAGGATGTATTGGCTTTAGTTTTGTATAGTAGGAGGAAGTGGAGATGTGTTGTCTATCTTTATATACAGTCTGTGGTACACCCAAATGAAATGCAGGGTAAAGTTACTGTGTTTGAACTGCTGAAAGAATTGAAACTTGGCTGCCTGAGTGTAACGCAATCGCTCTGTCTCTAATGTCATTTCCTACACTTTTCATGCCCCTCAAACAAACAGTAGTTACCTAAATAACAGTACTTGTTAATGCTAATTAATATTATCAAATATGTAACATAGTTTTTGCTCTAAAAACACAGATGTGGCAGCATATAGATTTATATTAATATTAAGACAAATAGGGAAGTCACTTTTGGAAGTTTACAACCTGTTAAGCTGTGGTTTAGTCGGAAACCACACATTTCAGCAATCGTCTTTTTCCACAGCAGATATTTTGACATCATAGGAAATCCACAGGTCTTACCAAAAACATTAACAATGGCTTCATTCTATTCAAATGTCCCAGGACCCTGAAATGGAGCAGCAAATTGGTATTCAGCCAACAGGATGGTGCAAACAGCTGCTGTTTCTGTTCTATCCTAACTTCAATACATTTTGTTTGCTCTCCAGCGAGGGCAGCAACCTGACACCAGCCCATCACTACCCAGATTTCCGTCTGAAAACGTACGCACCGCTGGCCTTTCGCTACTTCAGAGAGCTGTTTGGCATCAAACCAGATGACTATCTGGTCAGTGTGGAAATTCACATCGCCATTCTGAATCAGCACGATATGGTGGAAGTTGATGTGGTGGGTTGAATGAAACACTTTGTCACGTCAAGACTGTTGCGTCATTTTGAATTTCAGTACTCCATCTGTAACGAGCCTCTGATCGAGCTGTCCAACCCCGGAGCCAGCAGTTCCTGGTTCTACCTCACCAGCGATGATGAGTTCATCATTAAGACGGTGCAGCCTAAAGAGGCCGAGTTCCTGCAGAAGCTTCTTCCTGGTTACTATATGGTGAGCTCCTTCCTCCAAAATAAACTGTCACTATGTTTACATGCACACATTTTGGTGCATATGCTTCTTCTTGCACAGTGCAAACAAAACAGGGATGTACTTGTAAACGCATAGCTGCCACTGCAAAATAACTCAAAAAGTTATCAACGGATTTTGATGAAATTTTCAGGAATGCATAATGGGACAAGGAACAGATGATAAAATTTTGGTGGTGATCGGCTGAAGCAAAGTGGATAAAATAATAAAATAGTACTAAATAGAGAATAGAGTTTTAGAATACATTCATTCCATGACCAGACGTGCGCCACCGGTTGGCAGTGGCGAGTAGGCCTACTTAGGCTCGTCAGGAATACATAATGTCTATCGTCTGACTGAATGGGGGTTTTCCTGACTCAGTGACACGGTATGTACAAGACGCTGCTGTTGATTAAAACTGCCTCCCAACTTGATGTCTGGGCGGGGCTTACGTGGAAACCTGTGTCTGGGTGGCAGAAGAGTAAAGGCTGGATTCTCACTGCTTACCTCTTGCTCGCCTGCGTCCCAAAAGCGTCCCAGAAGTGGCTCAGAAGCGACGCAGTTTTTGTTGGCATTCTCACCAGACACGTCGCGTTTCAGTGCGCAAGCGGCAGCGCCATAGGGAAAACACATGCAAACGCTTCCAAGACTCGCACCTCACGCGAAAAAATAGGATTCTATAAATAACCTAATTGTGATGCAGGCTGCAAAATCTGATGCAGAGGGGGAGGGAATATCACCTACTTGGCGGAGGTCTGCACTCTCTGAGTGCTTTTCCAGTTGAGCATGTTTTTTTTTTTACCATGTTTTTACGTGTTTGTACCCGAAGCTTGGTCAAAAATACAAGATACCTTTTAAGTAAAAGATACAGTTCAGATAGAAATCCTCCACTTTTACTCCCACCCACAAAACAAACTTTCGTTTGGCTTGTATTTGTTCTTAGATGTCAATAAAAACAGCTCTGGTGGTCTTTCTGAAGAGTTTCTTGGTAGAGTGTTAGTGCCTTTTGGTATGACAGTTTTTGGGTACGACTATCCAGTAGTCAAGTCTGACATGCCTCATTTACTTTATGTTGGCAGAACAAAACAAAATTTGAAAACACAGATTTGTGAACATAATTTTACTCTGAATTATACAGAGATAGAATGGTTATTAATTTAAGTTGCAGTTTCTATTTTTGTCTACTTCTAATTAAGCCAGTATTTTTCATAGACCCACACGCACACCTTAAAACTATTCTGCATATAATCCTGGAAAAAATCTGCTTTGTCTTTGTTGTAGAATCTGAATCAGAACCCGAGGACGCTGCTGCCCAAGTTCTACGGCCTTTACTGCATCCAGTGCAGCGGTGCCAACATCCGCGTGGTGGTGATGAACAACGTGCTGCCGCGCGCCATGAAGATGCACTATAAGTACGACCTGAAAGGTTCTTCGTACAAACGCCGTGCCTCACGCAAAGAGCGTGGCAAACCTTCACCCACATTCAAAGACCTGGACTTCCAGGAGATGCACGAGGGCCTGCACTTCGACCCGGACACCTACAGTGCCCTGATGAAGACCCTGCAGAGGGACTGTCGGGTGTGTTCACACAGTTGTAACTGCTTTTTTTATTTTCAGTTTTTTAAAAATATGATTTAATTTACAATGATGCAAAACAGAAAACAGAGACAAATTCTTACATTTCAGAAACTGAAACCAGAGAATGGGCGAAATAGCCAAAATTACATAGGCCACAAATCGGCACTTGGTTTTTCAATTTATCACCTGATCATTTGAGCAAGAATATTACTCACAGTTGGTTTAAATCTTTCCTCAACACAGCCTGAACTGAATCCAGCCAGTAATCACAGCACCACTCGGCCCATTAGATAACATTATGCAATCACCAAAGCCCACTTCTTTGAGCCACCCTCCCTCTGCCAGGACCGAGGTGTTATGATGGCCTCGTTAGCGCCTCCCTGTTATTTCATTAGTGTGAAACAACAGTGGCCACTTGATGGAGGATTAATTCCCAGCAGAGCGAAGCACCTGACTCATATGATCAGGCTGAGCAGCTGGACTGTGGAGCACAAACTGGTCCGTCTGGGTGTAACATGCTCTCAGTGCACGAGCTCAGTTAGAGTGTTCCATAACACAGTGGAAAGCAAAGGTTTCTTTGTTCTCAGGAGTTAGTTCATGACATCAGTGTTTGGTCAGAGGGATTGAGGCTTATGCTGTACTGTATTTACAGTTTGCAGATCAAGATTTAGCCCCTTTAACTGCGACCCACTTAGGTGTAGGAGAGGTTAATTTACAGCTTGGTTAAAGGAGTTGTATGCGACATTCAGATCATATCTTTGATTCAGTGTCTGGGCCAGGATTGTCTGCACACAGCTCTCAACATGGAGGTGGCTGAGCCGGCAGCTAGCGGCTAACAGTGCTGACCACAGCAACAATGCTGACAGAGCTTACTGTGTTTATGTGGGAAGGAACCAAAGGGTGGGTGCTATGTTTCTACGCTGACGACGCCCTGTTATATGCTGTAACTTACGTGCTTACGTGCACTGTGCAGAGCAGTGGCGATGAGCTAGCCAGTGTGGTACACACACACACAGGGCGGAAGGATCTCAGAATACCAAAAAAATAAACATTAAAATGGCATTTATGAATTTTATTAAGGCTTGTTTTTCAATGAATTTCTTAGTTCAATTGCTTCTGCTAAATGCTTGAGTTGCTTACGTCCAGTTTCCATCTCTATCAGGTCCTGGAGAGCTTTAAGATCATGGACTACAGTCTCCTGCTGGGGATTCATGTTTTGGACCGGAAGCCGCTGAGCAGAGGAAACCGATGTGACAGCAGGAAAGGACAGAAAGTCCTCTACTCCACTGCCCTCGAGTCCATCCAGGGGAATGTGAAGGCTCCTGAACCGGTGGCTGATGACGATGAAACGTGAGCATATTTTCTGCATTTTTTTCCTTTGCACTCATTTTGGCTTTGCAGGGCATGTAATATGGAAAACATAGTTTAAACAGCACATTTCACAGCTTGGTTTCCTATTAGAGTTGTTTTTGAAGCTTTATGAGAGGAGGTCATTACTGTACGTAATATGAAGACAGTTAGCGTTTGGCTATGGCCTGCTTTTTATGCTTACATATATGGTCTCCAAGTGTTTAACAGTGTGGAGTGATGGCTTTAATATGATTAAATAACTCTTTGTCCGAGGTCTGTCTGTGTTTTTCTTCTCTATCCTGCACTTTCTGTCTCTTCTTCTGCTTTGTCTTCGGCCCTCTTACACAAGCTGTTTTCCCACGAGCAAAAACTGTTAAAAAAAAAAGAAATTTTGCACAATGGTGTGATCTGGTCCAAATGACTCATTATACTAGGGTGATAATTTTCCTGATAGTGGCACTATAGCAAAATCTAAGGTGCGTTATTCTGTGTTATTCACTGACACATCTTTTTTTTTTTCAGACTGGGTGGAATTCCTGCCAAACATAAAGACGAGAACCTTCTGATCTTTTTAGGAATCATTGACATCCTTCAGTCCTACAGGTGAGCTCACAGTATCACACACAAACATATGCACATTTAGTGTATATTGTGTATTTTATAGTGTAAATTTAAACGGAACAGTTTTAGAAATGTATTTGTGCCAACCTCAATTAAGATTTTAAATAATGTTGCTTGATGCTTAGGGGTTGTGTTGTACTTTGCTTATGGTGTTGGTGTTATGTGCAATACATGAATAACTGATATGCAATACTGTTATGTGTAGTATGTGTTTTTATGGGTTTTTTTTATGTTTTTATGGTGTATGATTTTCATTTCCTCTTAACTGTTATTGTAAGGCAGTAATACTTGTGCAGCTCCTGAGTCCAAGATCGTATCGTATCGTAATGAGGTTTTGGTTTCACTTGTAATAGTTCTGCTTACTGTTGTGTTTGCCTGTCATATTCTAATCCAATTGGCCAAAAACAAATGTTGGCTTTACACATTTCATTTGTATGCGGCAGACATGTTGAATGCATCAACAATCCATAACCAGTGGACATGGTTAGGAGAAGATCATGTTTTGGCTTAAAACACCAATGACTGGTGCCACAAAAGACACTGGAAACACAGCAACAGGTCACTAAAAAACACTTATGTTAGGCATTAGGTCACTAAAAAACACGTGAGGTGGCACAAACAATATTGGAAATGCAGCAAAGGGCGTCAAAACACATTTGGTAGCACAAATGCCACTGGAAACATAGCATAGTGACAGGTTGCTAAAAAATACCGACGTTTGGTGACACAAACTAGACTAAAAATGTAGCAATAGGTCGCTTAAAAACACCCATTTGGTGGCAGAAAAGCCACTGGACATGCAGCAATGGTTTGATAAAAACACCCACGTTTGGTAACATAAAGGCCACTGGTAATACAGCAATGGGCCGCTCAAAATACTCATGTTAAAGGGCACACATGCAGCTGGAAGCACAGCGGTGGGTCACCAAAAAACACCCTTGTTTGGTGGCAAAAACGCCTCTTGAAAACGCAGTGACAGGTTGCTAAATACACCCTTGTTTGGTGAAACAAACCCGCAGGAAATGCAGCAATGGGCTGCATTTTCCATCTCATCTTTTTTGTTAATTTACATTTCACGATCACTTAAGTTTTAATTTATTTAACTGATAAATGTATCCACTAATTTTGATTCATTGAAAATGTCTAGTCTAATGTCTAATGTCGAGTATATAGAGTGTGTAACCAAGCTCTAGACTGTATGATTATTATAATTAAACAGGTGACCAATAACATTCATTTTTATTTTTACTTCTTATTTTCAGGTTCATCAAGAAGGTTGAACACTCCTGGAAAGCTCTTGTGCATGATGGGGTACGTATGTACTGCAGGTTTTTATGTCCAGCCACATGCATCTGCACAAGTATATGAGTGTGTGAGTATCTAATAGCATTCTCTGCTTCTCAGGACACAGTGTCGGTTCACAGGCCCAGTTTTTACGCGGACAGATTTCTGAAGTTCATGGGGACGACTGTATTTAAAAAGCTCCATCGTAAGTCACTGAGCTTATTCAGAACCCTGCATTAACCGTGAGATAAGTGAGCTTCTCTTTTAAAGTCACTCTGTCCTTGTGCCTCTCAGCTTTAAGAGGAACATCTTCAAAGAGGAAGAGGAGTTCCCTTTATGCAGTGAAATCGGCCTCTCAGGAGTTTCTGTCGCCACAGAAGGAGGAGAAGAAGGAGGAGAAAAAGGCCCAGAGCATGGACAACCTGGATGGAAACTGTAAGCTTAAGGAATGCACTTAACATGATGCTCTAGCAATCATTTTTTTGTCATGGTTTTTAGGAGAGACTTTGCTTGATTCACTTATCGGTGATCTGCTTGTTACAACAGTTTACAGTTCCTCCAAACAGCCGGATCTCCTTCCGAAAGTTTCTTTCCAGGGGATCCAAAAAGACGAGGACGATCTTGAAAACAGGTATTTTACGCGAGCAGCTCTCACATCTAAGTTCTGTATCCTTAACAAGTCTGCTCACCACAAAGTTTAACAAGTAATGATTTTTTGATTGCTTCACACTTACAAAAAGGATGATACAAGGTAATGAACTGACAAGATGTTCAATACAAAAAGATACTGGTTTTCTAATTCAAGTCAAAATGCATTTTAAATGAAAAAATATATGTACTGGGAGAATCTGAACAAGTGTGGGCTTCATTTTTTCTTTTTGTTTCATTTAGAAAATCAATCTTTATTTATTTTAAGTTATTTTATTTCATTTTATCCTTGCTGATCCCAAAGTCGAGACCCATAAGAAAAATGATAGCATTAAAATTAAGATAAGCTAAGATAAGATGACCCATTATTCATCCCAGCAAGGAACAAACAGGAAGCATCAGTAGGAAAAAAATACAAAGCAATATATATATGTAAGTAAAATAAATAAACTGCAAAAATAAAAAGCTTCATAATGAGCAAACAGTATAAAAACACAAAGCAATATAATAGGTGAGCGTCAAAAAGAAGAGGTGGAATATAATAAAGAGACATACTGAATGGCTGACTTCACATTATTGACCAATGGACACACAGATAGTGTTAAAATTAACACTTAACAAGAGCCTATATTTACATTTTTCTGTCAAGCAAAATGCAGGGAAGAGAAATTTAGTGTATTCACTTGTATTTTATGTTGCAGTGAAGACCGACGAGCCTCCAGTTCAACAATCGCTCTGGACGACCCTCTGCCGTCTCTCAGCAGGAGCACATCAGACTCTGAGCTGGACGTCTACTTGGTATGAAATGTTTACTGTATACAATTTGAGTAGGAAAAAAACATGATATTATTGTCAACAAATCCCATGAAAAGACTAAAATCAACAGTGTGCTAATTTGTCTGTCAATATTGTTTGATATTCCTACCCTGTCCGTAGCTCTGAGCCCCATGAAAATTATAGAATATCACCAACTTTATCCTTTAATTACTTCAATTAATTATATGTATACCAGTTTGTCCAAATATACCTCTCTTTAGGCTTTAATATCTATAGCGTGACACAAAGACTAGAAGCAAGGAGAAAACCGTTAACCTGGCTCCCCCTACAGGCCAAAAAAATCTGCCTACCAGCAACTCTAAAGTTCACAAATTATGTCTCATCTGCCTGACAACGCGGTGATGACGAGACTTAAGGTAGTCACTGCACCTGCCAAGACATCGGTTGCTTTTCATTACGCTAAGATACTTCCTGGGGTCCTTGCTCCTCCTCCATTTTAAAAATTGTTCCCCTTCCACTATCAGGAGCAAGGAGAGAGGAGGCTTCTGGAGGAGCTTAGAGCAAGAAATCACAGCTGTACCCTATGTGGAAGAGTTTTATCAAGTGGTCACATCTCCACATGTGGTACAGTAACTGATGTCACTGAACACTGAAGCTATGAAACCAAGAATTTGTCTTTGCTGTCTCTTTCTCACAATCCATGAGGTGGATATCAGACGCAAGGCAGAGACGCAAGTGAGGGGAGCAACGAGACATGTTAGCATTATAAAAGGCAGTATTTAATCACAACTTGCCACTTTACACTGTTTTTTGTTGATATATTGTGTTAATAGTGAGCTTTAGAGGTGCTGATAGATGGATTGTGTTGCCTTTGGACAGAGCTAGGCTAGCTGTTTCCCTCTATTCCCAGTCTTTTTTGTAAGCTAAGCTAACTAGCTTCTGGCTGGCTGTAGCTTTGGTATCTAAACTTGAGAGTGGTATCAATTTCCTCATCTAACTCTGGTCAGGAAGGGCTCTTAATTACTCTGCAATTCTCAAACGGTTGGGTTATTCTTAACATATTAAGACTTTTCTTTCAAACTATTACTTTTTTTATATATATTCCCAGCCAACATGGGTCGTAAATGGGCTGAAAGATGGGTCCTGAATGGGAATGTTAGGAGGTTCCACATTGGCTTCATGGTAATTGCCCACATAGGTGGGTTTACCCAAGTGGGCCCCACAGGAGTTATGCTAGGGCTACCTAGGTACTAAGTGGGTATGGGCCCGAATTGGGCATCTTATGTGGCATCCACTTGGGTAAACCAACCCATGTGGGCAAATGGCATGGGGCCAATATGGAACCTGGAGAAAATCCCATGTAGGGCCCATTTACTACCCACGTGGGCCCCACATACAAACATTTTCTAGGTTACAACAATATTCCTGATGCTTTCATGCGTTTATTCGGCATGAAATTAGAGCTTTTACCTGTTTATGACTGTTTCCTCAAAAACAGTGGGCCTAATATTTTGTTGTGTTGACGTATATGGGGACATTGTCACGATGAATCCAGGGGTCACTGGGTGTTTCTGCATTTTCAGCATCACAAAGTCTCACCCAGGCGACCCAGCTGGAGTTGATCAGTGCTTTGCGTCCCAGCATCCATAAACTGTAAGCAGCAAATGACATCCATAGACTGTTCTATTGATTTTTTTGTTGATTTTCTCTTTTGGACAAACCACTGTGTCTGTGGCCAATGTCAGCTCCATCAACAAAAAGCCACGCTGTCCTTACGATGACTCAGTTTTGCCTCACAAAAACCTTAACAGAAACATGTAGCCTAAGTGAATATGTTATCCAGGAGAGCTTTATACACATTACTTGCTTCCATCTTACCGCCGCTAATTTTTGCTGCTAATCCAACACGCAACTTCTCACATTTCCGAGAACTTTCGTCTTTGCTGGTTGTAGCACTGAGGTCCTAGAGGCCCCACTGGCATCCTGTGACGTCTATACTGCGTGACTGAGCCGAGTCCAGCCTGCTGCAACCCCCCTCAGCCCTTACATCTGTATCAGCCTGAGAAACCTCCATGAATCCCCTCTTCTGCAGCACTTCTCTTACATAACCACCAAATCCTCATTCAGGCTTATATGAAGCTGTTCTTCAGACCACATTAAGCAGTTCTACTCAGGCTCTGTGGGAAGCCTGCAGACGTCGGAGTTAATCTGATCCCAAAGCCTCTGACAGAAGACAGAGGGATTCAAATATTATAGCGAGGGTGAAAGTGAACTTTAGGATTTCTCTGACAGACATTTGTCTCTTGACTTGCTCAGAGAGATGATCTGCACACTCCCAGCTCTTTTAAAACTTTACACAAAAAGGACCATTACAAGGTTTTTGCATTCGCTGTCTTAATGTTTTCAATATTGGGATATCTACTTCAGTAAGGTTTGAAAACAACATGTAGATACATAAAACTTGTTGAGCATTAAAATATATTAGATGTTCCCTTTGATGGACAGCATCACCGTCTATGGAAACCATTTGCTGCCTGAAGGTAAAAAAAATACAAACAAAAATATGAAACACACATGAAATAGCGAGGCAGTGCACACCGAATACACCAGGCATCCAAAAGCTTAAAACAGCAACACTTAGACAAGGTCTTCATCAGGCAAACATCCATGTGAAGAATCCCCAAGTAATCCACTGTGCACAGAAATACAGACAGTAATCAATAAGCTAACATAAGTTGAACCCTATAGAGGATACACAAACCGTAGACTGTATAAAATAATGAACGTAGTCATCAAGTTGTTACCAATTGGTTTTTGGAGCCAGAAGTGATTATATTAGAACAAGAGTGTCATTACAAGGCTATGGTTATGATGGCGTGGTGATAATGCTAATGCTAATGTTAATATTCGCTAGCCAACTACAGGCTTGAAACCATTAAAACAAAAGGTGCCTACCAAAAGAACTGAACATCTTAATGCTGAACAACACTTCTTTAAATAGCGACAGCTACAGCTACACCTTCATGAATCTGGAGTAACGCCATGGTTATGTTGTCTGACCAACGTTGTCGCCATAGTGGCGACTTGTCCCATCCCCCTGCTGGGTACAGATGTCATGAAAGGGAATATAAGCTACAGAGACCAAAACTGTTTCCTTGTACCTTTTTTGTAGCTGTGCCTTTTGTACCTTTCTCTCAGAGCTGGCCTCAAGTGGGCATTCAAGGAACTACAGTTTTTGGCACTTCGACATTAGCCTAATTTTTCAGCCCTAGAGATTGTCACTTGGTGTAAACACACATTTTTAGAAATGTAGGAACAAAACGTACAATATTTGGCACCTGGAGAGACATCCCATCACTTATTATTTCTTCTTCTTCTTCATTTTTATTAAAGCCTATGTTTTCTTAATGGATTACAAAGATGGTTAGAATGTTGCCTCATTAAGGGAGCATTTGCTTTACTGTAAGACCAGTGTGTTTCAGCTTGCTGCCTTCATCCCTGTCCACACTGGACTTCTGCACAGAACTAAAACCGAGGCCTAAACCTTCCTTTTTAAGACCTGACCATAATTTCGACTAAAGAGCCTAAACCCGGCTGCCAAATTTAATATTCAAATCTGATTCGAAGCCCATTCTTTACCATTAGCATGCTAATGCAGCACATTTTCTGCTGCTTTCGCTCTTCCCACATGGCATTGCATATCTACTTGAAACATATGACACAGTCAAGACTGAGAGATACATTTAAATCGTAGTTAGAAACCAAACCTGAGCTGAGCCCTGATACTTTCTCATGTGCCATGTCTGCTGTTCTGCACCCGTACTCAACCAGGACTGGTTGTGCACGCTGTCAACTGTCTTTGCATGAAATAATTGTGCTGCTTAATAATGCAAAAACAGTTTGATCCTGTTTAACGCCACTTCAAACAGGGTCTCTGGCCCCTGGGCCTGTGCCTGCAGCACAGTTGCTGAAAGAAAATGTTGGCATTGTACATTTCTGCAAACCACAGATACATTTATCTATCAAGTTTCATACATATCAACATTTATAAAGTGATGTAGTTCTGATTGCATGTATATGGTGTGATACCTAGGCAAGATGGCTGCCAAACTACAGACCACTGCACAAGACCAGCAAGCAACAAAGCTGTTTGTTGTTAGGAAAACATTGCTGCATTTCCAGGGGCGATTGTGACACCAAACGTGCATATTTTAAGCCAAAATGCAATCTTTTCATAACCATAGGCAAGTGGTTTTTGTGCCTAAACATAATCACACATTAACAACAGTATTGTTGAAATGTAAAGAAACATAAAGTTTCACATATGATAAGATACAAATGTTACATACCCATGGTTTGCAGAAACGCACAATGCCAACATTTATTATTCCAGTGATTGGGTTGGTGCCGGGTAGGCCCGTTCAATCATCCATCTACAGTATGTCTAGTTTATAAATGTTAAAGTCTACAATAGTTTGTTATTCACATGGACACCAAAGGACAACAGTCACAGGAAAAAATAATCTTTTTGTTTTCTAGTGAAGAGAAACGAGTGATGGCTCGTCTCCAGCCACCTGGACGTCAGACCTTTGACCTCCCAGTCCTGCGTGTCAAGACATCAGCACTTCACAACAGTGTTAATGTCACACAAACTGTAAGTAACACATTGATGTCAGCTTCTTCACTGTGAGCATCACTCTGTGCCTCCGAGACTTTCCTTTTTAAGTCAGAGTAAATGTGCCAAATCACTGATTCTTCTGTAGAAATCCCATCATGAACAGATGGGGACACAGTTTGTGTTTGTGTGCGTGAAGATCACTGAACCACTGTGTTAATGTAAAACACTATGGAGCTGTTTCTTTTCCTGTTATCTGCACTTTGCTGCTAATTTAACAACAGTGCTAACAAAAGAAAAATCCTCTTGGATGTCTGAATTATGTGCAAATGTTCAAATGTTCTCAGCGGCTGGATCCCTGAAGAAATAGATTGTCTTGTTGTTTAATCAGCTTCAGGAAAAAATGATGCTGTCATTTTTAAATCATATAATTATACAGAGCCATGTTGAGATCATTCTGGTGTCAGGAAAGGAGTGAAAATTCATCTGTCAAGACATTCAAGTACGCATGAGTGATAGTGTTTATAACCTTATCAACATGATAGAATCCCAATTTCCACAAAATAATATATCAATATTATGCTACACAATTATTTATTCTGTATCTTTGTATTTCTTTTTTCAAACTTCATTTCTGCTGCCACCATTACAAAAAAGTATTTCAGTTCAGTTTCTTGTTATAACAAGATTTTTTTTCATGTTACAATATATTTTTCTGTCTTTGACCTTTCATGCATCCCTCTGTCATTTCTCTAGAAAATGTACATTTCATTTTCGCTTGGATTTATTGAAGCTGTCTGTCATGAACTGTTCTGAATCCTGGATGTTAGTAATGAGCACATTGTACGTTATGTCCACCAATGTATGTTCTGTCTTCTCTTTGTGCCTTCAGAAGGTTAAGAATCTGTGCTTTCATGTGATTTATAGGCCTACAACTGTATTATAGCAATACTTTGAACTTGTACATGTGAAATAAATTAATATTTTATGTTCTTAAACAGTCTCTTATTTCTTGAGAATTTGAATTTCGTGAACATATGTTATACATACAGTGCATATGTAACTGGTGGACTCTAGTGATGTCTGCGTTGTGTTGATATGAAGAGGCCCAGACCGTGGATCTCTTCGGAGGTTAGGCGATCTCCATTTGTTCCTGTGGCAAAGCGGCAAAAACAAAATCTTCTGTCAAACACAGCCATACAAACTGGAGCCCCTACACAAATTAAGTGACACAGGACTATGTTGGGATAAAATTAACTGAGCTTCACGGCGCTAAAACATGGAAATTACCATAAGAGCAATGTGGCTTACCTCTCCCACAGAGCACAACAGCAGAAGTGGAGAGGCAAGGCAGGAAACACTCCTTTATAGGTGGGGAACCCCAAAGGTGAACGTAGGGGTGCAGTAACTGAGTATCAAATATTCCTCATATTGAATATGGAGGCCTAAGTATTTGACTTGTCACACATATTACTGCTGTATAACTGACCCTGTTACAATCGTCCAATCCATTAAAATCATGTGCTGTGTTTTTCTGACGGTTGCACATTGCAAAACAATGATGTCAAATTGGTGTGTCTACATTTTCGGAAACTTGTAATGAGAATGAGTCATGACAGAAAGAAAGAAACAGTCCAAATGTGGTTTTATTTCACAAGATGACAGCAGCAATGACTGTAAGATGATGATTTCAGGTAAGGGTTAAACCTTGGGTTTAAATCAATGGAATTCCATGTGTTTGACACATGTCTGTTACCGAGTTAAATATCCTATGTTACAGAAACATTAGTGCAAAGCAGGCAAGCTGAGCAAATTTTTCCTTTGACTAAGAAAACAGTTAAGCAGTGGAGCTTTTGCACACCTGAGTCACTCTGTCTCTACACTGTGTTGATGCTGTAAACCTGTGGAGGCCTACTTTTTTTCCACACAGAAAAGTGATCAATAATTAATAAGGGAATTGATAAAGAATCATACCAATATGCAGAATCGATAGTGGCATTGGTATCAATAAAATCGTATCAATTCCCATCCCTATATACTACATTATAATACATAGAATTGCAAGGATACACTCCTATCAGGTGTCATGTTTTATTTAAACACAAGGGGGTGCAGTGATGATACAATCATACGCTGTATAGAGAGGATACAGTAGATGGTGATGGGAAGGTTTGCCTTTACTTTACACCACTGCTGCACACTATTAAAGGGTGATCACATGAATCTCTTTGGTCTTTGATTCACAGGCCGACTGTTTCCTTCTGGATAATATCAAGAGATAAAGATAGTTTGTGCATCTAATTTTATAATGTGAATTTATCTGAATGGTTCAAATCAGTTTCTAACATGCAGTAATGTTCTGATTCTGTCTTCAGCCACTGGTGGTTTTACAGAGCAGAGCGTGAAGCCAACACTGCAGGTTTAAAGGATTTAGGCTAATCTGACTTGGATGAAACATCTGCCAGAGGTGGAAATTAACATTCATTTATTCTCTGTTTTAATGTGTCATTTTGAAGTATTCGAGAATTTACACTTTGTGAAGCAACTGTACGCAAAGCAAACAATAAAAATCCATATTTGCTAATATTACTAAATAATTTGTCCAGGGATTTAATTCATGCATTTGTTTCTCCTCTTATCCACTGTATTTCATCTCATTCATAATGACTTAAAGTCTTCAGGTGACACAGTGGCAGGAGTGACAATCCGAGCTGTGGCCGAGTCGAGTTTCATACAACAACAAATTGTCACCAGCTTCAACAGGGCCTCTCTGTCTCCCTTCTGTCTCCTAACATCAGACGTGCCAGAGGGTCGTAACCTGATCTGGTTAAACCAGTCAGACCAGCACCAGAATCACAGCCTGCTGTTGCTTTTGTCCCACACATGAGTCGTGGCTAACAATAGTGCTAATGTGTGCACAGGTGATATCATTTGGTTAATGAATATTGCTGTGAGTGAGTATTTGCATTGGTATGCAGAGTGATTTGTAAGAAAATAATACTGTTGAGAAACTGAAGTTTCTTTCACACAATGCATAATGTGAACATTAATACACTATATATACAAGAAATATGCTACAGTAAAACAGACTTAGACCAAATGCAACTCTTTGTTAAGGACCATCTTAACACTGTAACCCCCAAGGACACAGTGACAAACAAGAAAAACAGCCTTGTTTTATTTATATAACAATAACATATATTTGCCATCACTATCCGCCCTTTCTCCGGACCCTGTAATCTGACAGGCAGGACCAGTTGTTTCCAGTCAAAGATTTTGTGGAACAGTATAAGAGACTGTGGTTTTCAAATGCTTCACAGGTGGTAAAGTCATGTGATATCAGCACAAGGACGTAGGTATTGCTTTAATATTGGAGAGGACCCATACAAAATGGTGGGTTTGGGGGTCGTCTGGATTTAAGTTTTGGGCCTGAAACACTTAATTTCCTGTATTTAGGTGATTTTTATGCAGCAATTTGTGCCTTTTCTACATGAATGTACGATATAAATGTCTTTGATCTTGTCAAAATAAAAGTCATCTGCTATTTTCATGGTTTTATTGGGGATGGTGGGCAAATACACAAGTTCCAGATTTTGAGGGGGACGTGGCACGCATGTGTATCAGCACAGCTCATGTGATATTTCACATGTAAAATATAAGAAATCAGAAATCACATGTAAAAAAAAATATATGCATTTATTTCACATACAGCCTATGGACACATAATAATACCCTTCACATGAGATATACACATGTGGTTTATCACATTTATCATTGATATTCATCATCAGTATTTATCACCTTTATCCATCAGTGTTTAATTTGACCTGTTTATTGAGGGAGTAGTACATTATTAAACTTTTCTTGCCCATATTAAGATCAATAAATGAAATTACTTTATTTTAAGCAGTTTTTTTAATCTGTTTTTTAGATTTGTGAAATGTTCAATCAATTCCTGTTTTTTATATATTTCTTTATTTTTATCCAGTTAGATATCCATTACTACAATACAATGCTTTACTAACCATTTACAGTCATGGCACCTGTGGTTCTTCATCTGTTAAACACATTTCCCATGTGAAAACATAAAATTCACATTTTGAAAGGGCAGTCACAACACCCAGGGGCAAATTATAAGACAATGGGCCCCTGGAAACAGACATGTGAGGGGCTCCACTACCTCACCTAGGACTGGAAACACACACACACACACACACACACACACACACAGACTTTGTGTTGATTAGGCCTCTTTTTATCGTTATTTTTTGTCTCTTCTTTGGTCTGTTTGTGGTAACTTTGTCTGTTTTTTTTTTTGTCATTTTATTTCTCTTTGCAATCATTTTGTGTCTCTTATCGGTTGTTCTGCCCCTTTTTTATGGTTATTTTGTCTTTTATTAGTTCTGTGTCTTTGGGGTAATTTGGGGGTGCTTTTTAGATAATTTTGTGTCTTTTTTGGTCATTTTATGTCTCTTTGTAATTATTTTTACGTCTCTTTTTGGTTGTTTGGCCCCATTTGGATCCTTTTGAGATCATTTGGGGGGTTTTATCAGACATTTTGTCTCTCTTTGTGGTTGTTTTGTCCCTTTAGTAGTGTTTTTATGTCACTCCCTGTAGTTCCTGTGCATCTGTCTGTGATGAAGGCCAGTGGCCCCCTGACACTATGGGCTCCTTGGCCTGTGCCTGGTATGGGTCCGTTCAGTAATCCATCCATGATAATACCTGTTGTGATATGAACACTAACCAACATTTTATTCATCCATTAATCAGAAATTAAACATAAAATTATTGTCATTAATTGCATTTTAATTTCATGTTTGTTTGTTTAAATTCATATTCTATATATGAGTTTTTGACCACCCCAAAACAGATTTCCCATCAGCCTCAGATGAAACCAGCTTATTTATGTGTTAAACTTGCTACTACAGTAGGCTCCTGTGCCCTCATTTACCTTTTTACCGTTATACATATTAACAATAGTGAAGTGAGTCATCATGTCACCTTCAGGTTACAGGATGGGTGACTCAGGAAAACGTCACCACCTTCCACACCTACAGGGAGTCACATGCTGAAACTACAGTTGGGCTGTAGCACTACACACCTGCAGTTTGTAAGCCACGCCCACATACCTGCGAGAACCAGGAAACCACTTTACGAGGACCAGACGAGACCAAAATACCCCGAATTCGTTTCATTGAAACCCACATCGCCCTCTGCACCCTTCACCTCCACCTTTACCTCTCGGATATATCAGCTGTGGTCTCATAAACAAGCGGAAACAGACGGAGTTTCACCTGGTGAGTAGGTGGCGTATTGTTCGCCCTGAGTGTCGACATGTTTTCACCGTGTCTCTCGCGCTCGCTGCCATGTTAGGACATTAAACTGGTGCATAGTGGGGTCAGATAGTTTATTTCGGCGGGTTATGTAATAAACAACATTTTTATCTCGCTCTTAAACGCAGCAGTTTGTTGTTTTACTTTTATCTGATAGATTATTTTTACCCGACCTGCTGTGTGTTGCAAGGCCTCAGTGTTACTGTGTGTGTGTGTGTGTGTGTGTGTGTGTTTGTCCGCTCTCTTCATGTTTTCATTGTATTTGCCACAGTGTAAATACACTAGAGACACAAAGTGGGGCTGGGCCAACATTGTGCTGTTGTTTAAAGGCTGTTGTGTATTCAGTGTTTGTGGTGTGTGTGTGTTGTTGGCAGACAGCATTTTGGGCAGAAACTCACTTTGAGTACCCAAAAATAACCTCAGATGAGTCAGGTACCTTTACTGAGGTGACCAAACTAACTCACTAACTATTTCATGGAGTAATATTGTAGCTGCAATACTCCACTACATGTCTGGTTACACAGACCAGTGGTTCTCAACCTTATTTGTGTCAAGGACCCCTAAATTGATAGACATTAGGTCAGGGACCACACTGGTGTGACGTGATGCCAATCCAGGTGTGTCGTGTGATTTTTTTCTTGCTTTGATAATCACAGATTATTATTGCAAAAGTTATGGACTTTTAATTGACAGTGTCCGTATATTGTGTTCACCCATTTCCTAATAAAAAGACAAACTCCAGTTAAGAAATGTAATTTAATTCAGTTTAGTTTTAAAAATCTTCTAGGGGAACCTATTTGTCGCCGTTCTTACGTGTGAATTAGAATTGTGTGACACAACAAAAGCCCTGATTGGCAGCCAGTTTGAGGGATGATAACATTTTAAAGGACAAAGCTGTGAGTGGGACAATGGCGAAGACGACCTACCCCCGAAAGAAAAGAAGAAAAAAAAACAGTATCATGAAAGCTACGTGTCTTATGTTTTCTTATATTTATTGTCTTGTGTCGTGATAAGAGTGATAACACATGTTATAGAAGCAATTGCGCACAGATATAAATACAGGTGTGCCTTGAGATATTGGCTAGACCGTTGGTGTGTCTTGGTTGTGAAAACAACTGCTTTAGGGACCTCCATCTGAAATGATTTTGGGTGTTAGATATGATTACAACCAGAATCAAACAGGAAGTGAAACTTATGAATCTTGTGGCTCTCAGTCACGTTGGGTTCACTTCAAAAGTGAATTTAATAGTAAAGATAAACCGTTCCTCATTTTCCTGGGGACACCCCTCAAGGACCCCTAGCAGTCCCACGACCCCTGGTTGTGAACCACTGTCTTAGACTAGTACAATACGATATGGTACAATACGATACACTTTATTTTTAGGGGTGGGAATCAGCAGAGAATCCATGAAACGATAATATCACAATATTCAAGTCATGATACAATATTCAGTTGGTGTCCTGCCAGCACCCCGAGTTGCGCAGAGGTGCGAGGGCCCGTTCATCTGTGCTTGCAGCTTTACTTCATATTATGTTAAGTGCATAGCAGTAACAGTACAGAACAACTGATAAACTCTACAGTTAACCCAAAGAGTGAACATGTTAACTGCAGGAAGTTTGTGTAAAATGAGCAATTTGGATGAATTTGGAGCAGATTATTTTCTGTAAATATTGCCCCAAAGTTTAGTTTTCCATTGTTCTTATAGCCCTTTGGTTGTGTAAACTGCAAACTTTTCCACTGCAGGTAAAGGCTGTTTAGCAGAGATTGAAGTCTCTGTGAATAAAACTTGTATTCAGGTTTTCATGGTTCCCTTATCAGGAGGCCTGTACTACGAAGCAGGACTTGAAGTTAGCGAGGTAACTTTGGGGTAAACTCTGGGTTTCAGTACTACGAAGATGGTACTCTTTTTACCAGGATAAATCACCGTGGCAATTATGCTGAACATAACCTGCTTCAGAGCAGTGAACATATTCACCATCATCCAACTAAAAAGCAAAAAATACTCTATACTTATGCAACCTATAGCCTAGCAATGCCTACAGATAATTTAAGTCTCGGCTGATGGTGAATTTTTGGATAGTAGTTTCAGTGTGTCGACAGAGTATTGTTTACATACCTCACCACTGACATTGTACTATCTCGCAGTCCCAGACACTTTAGGTACGGTTTCTTCTCGTTTGATATTCATGGTTTTATTCATTTCATTCATGAACACGCCCGCCTTTTTCACATGAACTCGCACGTGGCTGGATAGGAAAACCCAGAGCTGACTGAACTAGTTGATAACCAGCTTTATAGTACCGGTTGTCCAGACGGCCAATGTTAGGGTTAGTCAAGCCAGATAACGAAAATATATCCTGGGTAAGTTGAGCTGGCTTTGTAGTACAGGCCTCTGAGAGTTTTTAAAAGCTCAAATTGCTCCACATGGCCAGGCCAGTCATTGGTGTGTGAATGGGTAGAGGAGAGGCAGTGTGAAGTGCTTTGTCCTGTTATCTTGTTAGCTGATACTGGCTCAGAATCAGCCTTAAAGTCGTTATGTGTGTTTGCAGAATGTAAACTCGACTTTGGATCGCTAATCTCCAGATTCCCAGAAACAACACTGAGAACTTGAACACATTGAAATGTAGAGGTGTAGCTGTGGTGATGTTCAGTATCTACACTGAGCTGCTCTCTCATTCCTCAGCTTACATTGTTTCACTTTACCATCCCTTAAAAAAAAAAAGAAAACCTCCAGAAAGGAGACCACGCCTTGTTCAGTCCAAATCTGTAATGCGTCATTTTTTCTAGTTTTCCTCTCCAGGTCACCGCATCCACCCCGATGATCCAGATTATACCTGTGAAGGGCACGTGCACACACTGATTCTCTTTCCTCTGCCTGTCAGTCTCGTTCCCTCCCTCTCCCCACACTCTCATCACAGATTTGTGAGTGGCATGTGTCCCTCCATCTGGCTCGCACATGCATTGCATATGGACATTGCATAATGGCCCTGGGCCCTGGTAATGCAGCACTACAGCGCTCCACTCCGACACGTGGGGAAGTGTCAAGGGCCAGAGAAACAAACTGCTTATGTAAAAGCATTAAGACGACCGCGCAGCTCCAGCTACATTTGCACACCCTGTGGGAAAAGACGGAGAAAATAGCAGGCGTTCTCATTAAATGGTGAAAACATGCAGTGACAAAGGAATTAGGCAGAAGAGTGAATCACTCTCCGTCCTCTTTCATAATTTAAATATGAGGCTTTTAAAAACGTAAGAGCCCTGACCTGCAGGTTTGATGCAGTTCACATTCATAGTATTTCGTTGAGTAGATTTGATTAAAATATTGATTTGAATTACATAGTTTAAACCCAAACCCAAACATGTAAGAATTTTAATTCCATATATAAGTATTTCTAGATACAATTATCTTTAAAATTGGCCTGAATTTTGCTTTTAAACTTAAAATAAAGAACATTATATGAAAAGTATAGCTGTATATCTCTCGTATATATGCACAGGGAAAATGGATATTACTGTATAGTTTCAAAAGATCACAAATTTAAATTTTATAGTTATGAAACTGCAGCAGCACTAGAGCCAAAATAAAAGCCAAGACAAGACGTAGCATGTTTTTCAAATCTTGGAAATGACTGCGAGTCACCATCATGCAGCCTCCTGTGCAAACCCAAATGGATGTCACTGCTTTAGAAGTCGCGAATATTTGTGTTTGTGCATGAGAGCGTGCAGTGAAATATTAAAAGGAGAATACTGTGAATAAATGTGCACTGAAATGATGTTTAGTACTGTCAGAGTGGATTTTCATCAGGTTTGTTATTGCGAGTGCAGACTGAAGCAGATGGCTGTACTTATTTGGTGGCTGAAAACAATTTCTGGCTGTGCTGTAATGCCTAATAAAGACTATTATCGCCTTATAAAGTTGTTACTGTGAATGAGTTGGCAAACAGCTGCCTGCGTCCACATCCAGCAGACACAGAGCAACATTATCATCCCATTGCAGTCATGTGCCTGCCCACCGGATTAATGTCAATCCAATATTAGCTCTGTTTGTCTCGACCAAATAATTAGAAAAATATCTGACTCTTTAGCTGTAAGATGCTTCAGATTCTTCAGCTAGTTGTTAAATGTGTGTGCTGTTTGGTGGTGGACAGGTGAGAGGTTATTTATTTATTGTTTACAAACTGTAAATGTGTTTATAAAATCAAAACCGTGAGCTAAAGATGCTAAAATGCCCCCCAGAGCTGCAGCGTTGGTTCAGAACAACAGTCTTTTAAGCTTGTGCAACTTTTGAATTATATTGTTCCAGAGGGAAAAATACTCATTTGCTTGTCCTGCAGAGACCCAGGCTGTGCCTTTGGATATCTCTGTTAGTGCACTTCCATGTAGTACACTGTGCATCTGTACTCATTTGCCTAGTGCGTGAATTTCGACAGGGTATGTTTGTCTCAAATCAAGCATGACTGTTGTGCACTGTCTGGAAATGACAATTGCAACATTTGACTGCTTTACGTCTTTTTCTCTTTAATGACAAATTGAAGAAGAGGACGATATACTTTATTAATCCCCAAGGGGAAATTCCATTTTTTCACTCTGTTGTCATATACACACAGGCCCAAAATACACACACATGCACAAACAGGACCTAGACATGCCTCAAGTGGAGAGGCATCAGAGTGCCTTGGCCAGGCTCCCGGAGCAGTTTAGGGCCTTGCTCAAGGCCACCTCAGCAGTGCCCAGGAGGCGAACTGGCACATCTCCATATTTGATGTGGATGGGGGCTTGAACCCACGACCCTCCAGTTTCCAACTCAAGTCCCTATGGACTGAGCTACTGCTGCCCAACCAGATAAAGCATTATCTGGTAGCCTCCAAGGTCGCTATTATCTAAAATTTGGTGGTCCCTCCACTATGTAGCCAAGATGGTGACAAGATGGCGCAAGGAGAGAAGTTAACATACATCTGACTTTGTTGAAACAGCAGTTATCAGTTGATGCACCCAAAATAATTTGAAGTTAGCCACTTTGTTAGCATGAAGGTGGCAGTAACATTAGCCATGATAGAAAGTTGATTTGCCAAAGCCAGTTTATTTTAGCATATCTGGCACTTGACTTTTTGGGGGTCATCTTCACAAATTTTGAAACTATTCCGGTTGCCTGACTTCTTTTGACATCTTGATAACATATCTATAAGCCTGTCAAGTGTGGTCAAACCAGTTTCTGTGTTCAGCGTTAAGTGAGAGTGAGTTGGAGTCACAAAACTATCACTGTGTTTAAACATTCTTTGAATAGGCTACTGATTTGAATACCGACTACCATGGCACCAATCAAAGTTTTGAAGCTTTGAAGCATGTGGGTCAGCCCTGGTAATAACTACACCACGCAGGTACTCACAGTGCATTTTGCCACACTTTTCAGTGTGAATGCACTAATGCACTCAAAATAGCAAGTTTAAGTGCAGGAAAACACAACTTGACAGTGTAAAATAGAAGATCGATTCCACTCTCAGATAAAACTACTGCCAGCAAACAGTTAGCTTAGCGCAAACACCGGAAACAGGGATTCACCTACCAGCAACTCTTGTTTATTTAAGAGACAAAAATGGGAGTTGCCCTTTTCACACAGATCGAGCTACATTGTGGCTACAAAGTCCCTTCTTTTTGTCCGCTTTGCATTTTTAAATACAAAACCAAATGTTGGCAGCATCATTGTGCTCCAGTTAGTGAATATAGACTGCATCCCTGCATCGTGGAATCTAAAGAGGTGTGATGGATGTCACATGTAACAGAACAGTAATGGCCTCTAATGTGACATAAAACATCCGCTTCAGCAGTGCTTTATAAAAAGTAACAGTGGCAAAACATGGCAATAATATTCATTTAGCATCGGCTGATCTTGTCCTCTGCTCTGACAATAAGGAGTTCCCGAATCCCATTGTTTTCCCAATTTGCAGACATTAACGGCCACTGTTTGTCTTTGACTTAGCCGCTAACTGCTAGCAGCTACTCATAGACTTTTATCCAGCTACATTTTAAATCTCCTGTGATGGGTTGCATGCTAACATGTCATCAAAACATCACACCTGTCCTGCCCATGGTCCCAGTCTGCCAACTGTCCTGATACAGACACCATTTTGGCGCTGTTACTACCTCCCATGGCAGCTTAAAGGCGAGATCAGTCTGTCCCCCCATTCTGAGATCGTACCTTAAACAGCTCGATGAGGATAACAGTGCAATATTCCCGCCTTGAACAGGCAGTGTAAAAGGGGATAGTGTAAAAACAACATGTTGTAGTTGGACTATGAAGAGCAGCAGTGAACTGCGATGTCTGTCCCAAGAGTAAGGTCCAGCTGACATTTTAAGTACTGGTATGCTAATAACTAAAAATACAGCCTTGAAACAGTAAACCCTTTCTCAACAGTAAGTCATGTGACATGCTTCATATGTCTGCAAAGTGGTTATTTGAAAAACAGTCTGATATCATTGTTTATTTGGTGTTTGTTTTTGTTGCCCTTGACAAACACCATTTCCCATAAGCCCTAGACGTTCACAGGCTCAGTAAAGCAGTGAATATATGAGTTAAAATATGCTGTAAATTTCAGTAGAGCTGAGAGGAACTGCAGAGTCAGCTGATGATTAAACAGAATTATGGCCTCTGTTTATGCAGAACAAGCCTGGTTAAGAAAACAAAAACAGAAACATTACAGGTCTATAAGTTATGGATTGCATGCATGACTACTCGAGTACCCTTGCGTGTTGTGTTTGTATTGATGCTCATCTGTATGGCATTTCTATCCACCCACATAGACATATACATTCTCCTCTGTCTCCATGCAGTTTGGGCTGGATGAGTGTTCTCTGTGTGATTACTGTAAGGTGTTGGATTATGATAAAGCCGCCTGTGAATGTCGTGCCACTGTGTGAATACTGCACAGTTTAATGATGTAGTTTCTGTGCTTTCAGCCCAGACGAGGCTCCTAATCTGGGCTCCTCTGACAAAGACAACAAACAGGGTGAACTTAAAAAACCTCTCTCCTTCTTTCTCTTCTCCCTTTGTGCCGTTGTTACCCAACGTTTTTTAAAAATAGACGCTTGTTATTTTTGTGTCTCCCCCACTGTGCTCCTGGTATTTTCGGAGTTCTGAGGGATTTCTGCTGCTCAGTGAAATCCGCAGCAGCTCTCATGGCACGACCATCCACAGCCGTAATCCAGACGTCCAAGCTGCTGGAATATAAATCCTGTCCGGAGTTTGCATTGGCTGGCAGCTCATCAAGAGGCTAGAGAGATTATTTATTTATTTCAAACCACTCAGGACATGGCGGCCTGCTGTCAGCTGGTGACTTGGGGAAGACAAGATATAGCACTTTTAATCTGTACGGTGGCGTGGTGTGCCCGCTGAGGGTTTGCACAAGCGCGCAAGTGGTGAAGAAACAGACTTAAAATTTAGGTCTGAGGGTGTGCAGGTGAGGTCAGATTTGATGGTGGTGTCATCTTCTTAGACCTCGAGCTCTTTACAAAATAACATCAGGCTGTTTTTGAGTGTTTATGGGTCTTAAACTCTGTTCCCTAAAAACTGTCCTGTTACTGGGCATTCATATCAAACACTGCACCGCCATGCCACAAAGCTGAGCAAGGTTCAACCTTTTCCCAAACCGCCACACACCTCTACACTCTGCGTCATCACTTCAGTGGTTTCATTAAAATGAACTAGTTTGCTGTGGTTTCAATAATTATTTATTTTATGCACATTAATGCCTTTATTAGATAACAACAGTGGAGAGAGGACAGGAAACGAGGGAGTGATGGATGCTAGTTCCCAGTGACGTTTTTTCATGCGGTGCTATTTTTGCCGTGAAAATAATGTTAGTTTAAACATGTTTGCAAGTCCCTTTATTATCTAAAGGCAGTTCTGATGTTTTAAAGGAGTTATTAATAGTGGTCTTTCAGTCTAAACTGGCCGGTTTGACAAACTTTCTGTTGCTGCTGTTACACAGGTTAGACCCAACAATGCCGCTGGCCACCAGCCCTCTATGACCCCCAATGCTGGGGTTGCTGCAGCTACTAACTGAAGGTCCTAGTGGCGGGGGGTGAGGCAGAGGGACTGCACTATGTGTTAGCTAGCTAATTCCTGTTTTAGTTGTCTGATAAACCATAAATTCATCAAATTCAGTGCAGCATATTGTTATTTTCCAAGCAACTTTATCTGTGATCTTTCGTGGGACACATGCAAGTGTGGTTTCCATGGTAACACAGTAGGTTGGAGCTAAAGAAGGCTGGAAAAATGAGATGCAGACAGACCCATTGTAAATGTGTTTGTGAGAGAGTGAGAGTGGGGCAAGGAGGGGCAGAATGCGCAGTGTGCAGCTCCACAATGAAATAAGATTTTACCCATTTTGAATAGTAAAAAAATAAAAGAAAGAAAGCCAAGGGGGGCTGTCCCAAATGTTTCAAAGATTTTACTGTTACTGCGGTAAACAGTGTCCAAATTAGCATTTGAATGTTTCATTTTGTTGTTGTTTTTAAATTATATAGGCATTACCCCAAAAATCCCAAATAGCCAATGAAATTAGAAAAAGTAATCCAACATTATTCAATGTTGGCTACAGTCTATTTATTTATTAATTATTTGTATATAGGCTTGCATATGAGCAAATCTGTTTCTATGAGGTATGGCTGTAATTTATTTGATGTGATGATTTCACATTTTGTAGTTGTTTCCGTTCAATAAAATGGAGAGTTCTTGAAGTCCAGTTTTTATCCTTGTCTCTAATTAGACTCATAACGACACTAATAGCAAAGTTCATGAATAATGACTGCAAGTTTCAAAGCTTGAAATATTCGCAGGTAATTATCGCTCAAGCTTCAAAGCCCCCAAAAAGTACTCGGGACAGCCTATGGTCAGCGTTCATACTGTGGCGGGTCACCACAAACTAATCAATATATGGGAAACAATGTATAAAACATGAAGAATTTCTGACCAATAGAAATGGTTTAGTTTAGTTAATTTTATAAATGAATATTTAGACGAGCTTGGTCTGAGCAGCACAAAGTTCTGTCTGAGACGTGTTCTAGGAAAACAAAGTCCTCCACAGTAGTTAAGTGTATTTGTGGATTTTTTTGTTAGATTTGGTTGGTCTGCATTTGATTATTTGTAGATGGATAACAATGATGATTGGTAAAATTGTTAAACATTTCTTCAGTTTGATAATGTCTTTGCAGAGAAAGTGCAGACATTAAATATTGAATTTGTGTTAAAAGATAAGTCTGGTGATATTTTATATTTTACTTATTGCCAACAAATCATATGAAAAGACCAAAACCTGCGATGAACTAATCTGACAAACAAGTATTGTCTGTTTAGCCAAAGCGCATTGAGCTCAATGAGCCACACTGTTGCACTGGGTGACATTTTCCATTTTATATTCATTTTGACTCAATCCCGCATACTTAAATACTCACTAGAGCACTAAATGTGTATTAATCCATGGCTGAAAATAGTCCCAAACAAATGCATTATTTACTCCTGTTTGAGTAACGTTTATAAAAAAAACTACAGTGCCCAGCTGTTTCAGAAAATTACTGAGCCTTTTTTAAATCAAGCTTCATATTTTTTAGATGTTTTTAAAGATTTGCATCTTCAGTAACAGCCTGATTTCCACAGACAGGATAGGGAGATTTGCATATCGTGAGATGGACCAACACAATGTTGCACTTTAAGAAGTGATGACATTTTAAAAGGGTATGAAACTCCAACATTGGTATTTTGTTTGACAACAAGAAAAGCATACAGTGTTGACCTTTAATTCTTGTGACTGTAAGATCAAAGTCCTCACTCAGAATATGCCAGAGCAGCTGGAGAAAGTAAATAAAGAGCAGATTTCAAAGGAAGCACGCAAAAAATAAGGGCATTGCTCTGAAAACGTGTTTTGTACTCACAAGTCTGTCCCTGTGCACACTCAAATCTTGAAGTGCAGCTTGATTACAGCTTAAATGTGTTCAGTAGTAGCTTTGTCATTATTAAACCTCCATAAGGGGTGAGCCCTGGTGGAAGGGTGTGCGAGGATGTGACGGTGAAGTAGATGGGTCTGTCCGGGTGTAAATGGTGAGAAGACTAAGCCTGGATGGGGGGGATTATAGGAGGAGGGGGCGGGGAGCATACATGATCTGTCAGGGCTTAGTACCACAATTATCCCGGCGGCTGCAGCAGCATCAGCATCAGCAGCAGCAGCAGCAGCAGCAGCAGTGGTGGTGGCAGAAGCTGCGTTTTCATTAGTGTAATGTCCAGAGAAGCTCCAGAATTACGTAAGAGTGACGTGCTGTCATCCTCTCACGGCCGGCCCACCGCCTGGCAGGAACGTGGCCGTTTGTTTTCCTTTTATCCTCCCTCGCTCAGAAAAGCCAAAAGGACATCTGTCAGTCGGCGGCCGGGGACGGGACTTGTAGTAGCTCTGCCACGGGAGAACCTCGCCGCTCCGGGTGCTGAAGCTGTGGCTCGTTGTCATGGAGAGGACAAGTTCGTAGTCTCGATGATGCAGATGGAGATGCTGAATATGCCTCTGATTTTGCACTTTGTTAGAGGATCAGTGATGGAAGTGTAGCAGCAGTGCGGTGTGTGTGATGCTGTCGCTGTTAGAGAAGAGTTAGAAGATGAAGTTCAAGAAGTTCATCACGATCATGCAGGCAGCCATAGGGATCGTACCCTTGAACAAACGGGAGCTTCTGCCACCTGGCAGGAAACTGTGGAGACCCCCGGGGTGAGTCGGATCACTGTGTATGTATCTGTGTCATTCCCTTAAACATGGACATGGAGCCTGTGCATCAAAGTAGCGAAGTGCATTTTGTAACGTCTGCTGCTAATAGATCTCTAAATCCTGATAATGTTTCAGAAGTAAGGGAGCCTTTTAGTGCCTAGTTCAGGGAAGCAACAGATGGATTATGGATGAATAAAAAACACAAAGAAAAACATGCTTACTTCTAGTGGTGTGTGGTCATGCAGATAGTTTTAGTGTTATATTTATCAGTTTTGAGTTCCTGAGAGTTTTGTTTAGTTCTCACAGCCTGGTGCTGGTGAAATGGTCTTTGAAAAATGACATAAATGTGTCTCTCCAGAAACAATGTCTCTGTTATTCTAGATAAGTCAGGGTAATACAGGCGGACATCTTAGATAGAGACATCTGAAAACAAAAGTATTTGCATTGCTAGGCACCACTAAAAGTAAATAAATACATGTATTTTGAATGCACTCTTTCCAGGTTGGTCCAACGTCATCAAGACAAATGGCCTTTTCTTGATCACTGGATCCTTCTGATACATTTGGATATAAATGTTTCAAGGTTTAATTACATGCTTTGATTGTAGGGAGACACCATACCTTCGAAGGCAGTCAGTGAAAGTTGTAGTAGTAGTAGTGTCCTGTGGGCGGGCAATGAAATGTTAAAGCACTAAAACGATAATCTCTTTTTTTTAAGTCAGAGTAGTAGTAGTAGTAGTTTTTCAACAATTGTAGGAGTTGAGTTTTTTTTTTATAATTACAATTGCCATAGTTTTATTCGACAAACCAAGTTGCTACCGGCCACATTTACTTAATCGTCTCAGCAGGGTTCAAAAATGAACAGCAGCAAATTTTATCTTTGAAACCAACATTTGCAAATACATTTACAAGCTATTTCCGCAGGTGGGATGTGGATGACCAGGGGAAAAATACAGAGTGAAACAAAGTCGAATAGATACGATTTATGTAGGGAAAATAACCAAGGGTTTGCTGATGATATCATGCTGACGTTTACTTCACTAAAATGTAACCTGGATCCTTTTATTAGTTGCTTGCTTCCCCAAATATTGTTAATGATTCATTAAATACTTCTGGAGTGGAGGGGGCATGAACTTTTTTTTTCTGAAGAGGGGTGTGACAGAAAAAGTTTGAGAACCACTGCACTAATGTCAAACAGTGTAACGTAGTATAATATAAAAACAGCTTGTCAATATTGATGCAGGAATTGTGCATCACAGTGTGTACCCAACATCTTCATGATTACATCATGGTGTGAGTCCACTGAAAGACATTGCACATTAGTATTGAATTATTGGCCAACTCCAAGTGAAACAGGCACTTAAATTATGTTAATATGGTGAACTGAATCAATGGTAAGGCAGGTAAATTTAATCTGTTATACCTCAGTCATAGTTACAGCTGATTGAATTGGGTGTAGTTTGAAAATTGGTATATTATTTATTTTATTATTATTTTATAATTTATTATTATAAATATTGGTGCCATTGTAATACTTGAGATTTGTTCCTAAGACTTGAAATTTAGAACAGAAGGCCTACATTACAAATTGAGGGAGTGGATTTTGAAAGACATTTATCAGACATGGAATGTTTAATGAAAGATGCTATAAAGTTTTAGCATGCAGCATCCATAGTTCTGGGAGCTTGACCCCATACCAGGGACTAAAAGTCAGGATAACTCGGCCTCTTGCTGCTTGTATCTGTCGTTCGTGAGTCAGAAGTGCAATAATAAATTATTTGTTAAACATTTAATGGGACAGATCACCGCAAAATCAAAAATATATTCTTGTCTCTTACCTATGGTGCTGTTTATCAGTCTAGATTGTTTGATGTAAGTTGCAGAGTGTTTGGAGATATTGACCATAGAGATGTCTACTTGCTCTCCAATACAACGGAACTAGTTGGCACTCAGCTTGTGGTGCTCAAAGTGCCAAAAAATGCATTTGAAAAACTCAACAGCAATGTCTCTTTCCAACAATCATGACCTGGTTCCTTAAGATAATCCACAGACCTTGTTGTGAGCAGTTTTATGCAGGAGCTATTTTCTTTCTAACGCGCAACACCCACCAACTGTATCACAGCACAGAAGGAAGCGTACCTCTGCTGCTTGCTTGCCTAGCACCAAGCTAGCTAAGGTTCTAGCTCAGCCGAGGATGACACCATTAATGTTAACATCTCAGAAGCAGCCTCTTGTCCATGACTAGATACACACTTCCTTCTATGCAGTGGTACGATTGGCAGGTGTAGTTTGTTGGAGACACCAAACTGAACCTACAAGTCTGTGCTGAATGTGTACAGAGCAGCAGGTTCAGTCATGCAGAGGCAAGCTGCTTTCCCAACTCTCAGAATATATCCCAATAGTCTCTGACTGTATCCAGTAAGACCGTCTGAGCGCATCTGAAGCCTCATGTCTGACTCGCTGCCATGAAGTTGAGAAACAAAAAGTTGTTTGAGCTCGGCGGAGAACGCCACATGTTCGGACATGTTGGTGATCAGGTCAGGGACGCTGCTCTCGAAGTGAGACTGCAGATTATAGTATTATAGTCAGTAGTATCAGTGTGAGCCGGGTCTCCTCTGGCTTTACACGGAGCCATACACGAGTGGCTTAGTTCTGGGAAACGTGGCATTTGATTCTCTATTTATAGCTCTACTTTTTCTCATCTGGTCCTGGGGTCTTTTAAATGTTTGACTTTTATTTCCTCGGCAGTTAAGGTTTTAGCTGTCATTGTGACTGTTCAAAAATGAGATGTGTGCTGTGGTTTTCATCCACCATTAATTTAATGTGCAAAAAATGACATGGGAAGTGTCAACAAAACGTGAACAAATTGTGCCAGAGCCCAAAAGTGACATCTTTAGAGGACTTGTTCAGTTTGAGAAAGAGTCCAAAACCCAAAAATAGAGTTTACAATTAAATAAAACAGAGAAAAGGACATCTGAGAAAACTTTTTGGCATTTTAGTCACTAGAGGTTTGGCTATGGATGGAAACATTGGTTGCTCCACTTTGGTCCAGACTGAAATATCTCAACAACATTTGAGTGGATTGCCATGAAATTTGGTGGAAATCCTATAAATAGCAGATAATTACTGACCTCTGTGATCCTCTGAGTTTGCTCTAGAAGGATAATCAGGTTGAAGTTCTCAGTTACCCAGTGAAATATCTCAGCATTGTTTTGTACACACATTCAGGGTACTCACTCGATGTATCCTACTTTGGTGATCCCTGATCTTTCTTGAATGAATGTTCATCACTGGTGTGGTCCTCGCAAGCAGGTGAAAAAAAAAGACTGTTGAAAAGCTTGTATTAGATTTGTCTTTGTCCAAATCTGCACTTGAAGGGGTCGTCCAGTGTTTTAATATTGCACTTTCATAAAGTTGCGGGACTTAAAAGAAACAGATTAAAAAAAGAGGTCAAAATTGCAGCACAGGTCAAGACATTCTGATTTGTAGTCCCTAATAGTTCTGATGACAAAGTCATTAACACTCATTCACAGATGTATTGATGCTACACCCTCACAGCTCATCTCTGCACGCTGTAGTCTGATACATTTGTCTGTCACTCTGCACTGCATCAAATGTTTCGTTGCTCTGATTCGTCATAAGTCTGTCTAACCGTTTCTAGAGACATTTTGCTCTACAGTTGCTGATAAAGCCCATTTAAAATCATGAATTAATTGAAAGGGTCCAGACTAATTAGCATTTGTGAATTTTTCTGCTGAGGCCAGGCAAGGGTCAAGCTCCAAGATCACTGCATCCTACATTTGCCATAGTGCAACTGGATAGTATCTGCCATTAGATCCTCTCTGCCTGGTTAATCCGGACAACTTTCAAACAATTTGTAACACAATTTTATCTTTAAAAGTTGCTAGTCTCAAAGCCCAAGCTGAGGTAACCCTGATGACATCACTTTGACATCATGGGGGTTATTTTTTCATTCTTGATACAACTATAGCACTAACTGTGACAGCCAAACTACCTAAGGTCGAATCAATTTAGTTTAGTGCCCCTTTAATCATTTCAGATCTACACTGCAAATTAAAAGATGTAAGATCAGTGTGCTTTATAAAAATGGTGTATTTATTGGTAATAATACTGAGGTCAGACGCATAGAATGTAAAAATAATGGACGTAGCCACAGTGACATCACTCATTGGTTTGTGGACTCCGGTTTCGGCCATCACCATCTTGGGATATTGGAGCCAGAAGTGACCATATTTGGATGTGAGGGTAAAGCTGTGAAGGAATACGGGGTGGATCTGACTCACAGACTGTAGTGTTTGTAACTGAAAGCAGTCACGCCCTTAGTTATACAAAACCGTAAGGTTTAATAACATTTAAATGGATTATTTGTATAAAAATTCACCTCCTGTACAGTTGTCAGGAATGTTGAAATTAGCTATAGAGACCAAAAGTGTTTTTTGGTGCCATTCACAGAGATGCAGTCACTTGGTCACACATCATACACTGATCTCTTTGGACAAATATCTTCAAAGTAAACGCTTGATTTTCTACAAATATATTTTAGGTGTAACACACTTGTAGTCAAGAGATTGCAGTTAAAAGTGTGTGTTTCTCTCTGGGTGCACAGGGAGCAGCCTGGCACTGACCAGACCAGCACTGACCTGCTCAAGTCCGGCCGCAAGTTCCGCTGGTCCAGAGAAGCCCAGTACTTGTACCTTCGCCGCCTCTCTTCACGCAGCTACTCGGCTATTATGATGGTACGTTGTTTTCATAATCTTTAGCAATGATGTTGTGTTTTTGACTAGGACTGCAACAAATGATTATGTTCATTGCTGATTAATCTGTCAAGTATTATTCGATTAGTTGTGTGGTCTATGAAATATCAAGCCCAGGATGTCCTCAAAGGTCTGAAACCAGAAAATATTCACATCTAAGAAGCTTAAATCAGAGAATTTTGACTTTATTTTTCCTTAAAAAATGACTCAAACTGATCATCAAATTAGTTGGCGATTCATTTATTAGTTGATAACTAACTGAATAATTGTGGCAGCTCTAGTTTTCATCACGCAGAGTCTGATTTGGTGTGGACGTATGTGTGGTTTTTCAATGTTTAATCCGACATGTCTGCACTCGTACTTCACCAGTCTTGAATATGCTAATCTATTAAACATTGGCATTTATTATGCTGTAGACATTCCAGTTTGTAATCCAGTCACATGGAAGCATGAGGCAGCTATATTCATGATATGTTTGCACACGTACAAGTCAATAGATTTAATTTATTTCTGTATCTCTACTTTAAGGTCTGTGTGTTTTCTGTATGTTGCGTTTGAAACCTTCACAGGTCCATTCAGCTTTAGCGAGTGTGTTGCTTTAACGTTGCTCGGATGATTCTGTGTTTGTCTCTTGATGAAATTTTCATGAATTTTAATCTTTTGAAGCTCTTTCATAATCCCATCAGTGGATAAGATGAAAAATGCATGCATGCTTTTTTTAAATTTAGTTTATCCGAAAATAGTTGGTAAGCTGCAAACAAGGCTGCTTCTTGCTTCTCTCCTGATGTTGTTGATGATTTGGAGATGTGAGGTTTCGTGAGTCAGTGTTTCCCAGACTTCCTTCCTTTATTTGAATACAAGTGCGCTTTAGTGACCCCTCCTGCATCCAGGATGATGATTAACCAGAGAGACATGTTGCGTCCCGGAAGCTTCATTGTTTTAATGACTTGGTCACACAAATTATTCAGGCCAGTGAAGCTGTTTTGCATGAGGATGGCCTATTTTAAGGCCTCTTTCACATATTCCAGTTGATGGAATGTTGGTGATTTGACTTGATCGACCTGGATTTTTTAGAAATTTTATTGCCATTACATCATTTTTAAAGCATTGCTGCTTTGAAGTTAAAATGTTGGATAAAGTGTTGCCTTTTTTTGCCGGAAGAAAAGCCTGCTTGAATGGATTATCACATGCACACACACACACACACACACACACACACACACACACAAAATAGGTTATTGTGAGACAGCTACACATGAGTGTCTAGTTTCTCCAGACCTTTGCTTCAGCTGCTCATGTGTAAACGCCTTACATTTTTACACAAAGCTTTATAACCACCACATACTTTGTGTACTTTAGCTCTGGGGCCTGTTCTTCATAGTTTGGGCCCCTTAGTTCCAGAGAAAGTAAATCTTTAGACAGTAGTGTACCTCTTAACTTTGTTACAGCAGTGTGCTGGAGGCTTGTTCCTGTTTCAGCAGGACAGTTCCCCTGTGCACAAAGACAGGTCCACAAAGAAATTGTTTACTTAGTTTGGAGTGGAAGAACTTGTCTGGTCTGCACAGAGCCCTGACCTCAACCCCATCCAACACTTTGGGGGTGAATTGGAATGCTGACTGTGAGCTAGACCTCATCACCTATCATCAGTGTTGGAACTCATACTCTTGTAGCTGAATGAGAGACACACTCTGCAGCCAGGTTCCAAAATCTCGTGGAAAGCCTGAAACCAGAAGAGTAGAGGCTGCCTAAGCAGTAGATTAACGGTAATGCCTCTGAAATGACATGGTTAAAAAATCAAACACAGTGTGGCGTTAATGTTAAGGTTGGCCATGTGGTGTATTTTCCTCACTGCAAGGTATTTCGTCTTGTAAAGCAAAATAAAACAGCTAAAACAGTGGCTGTCATAAGTATTGGTTGTATCAGTTACTCAGGGGCAATGATTATTATTATTTTCATGTTTATGTAACGAGAACGAATGCAGGCGGCATGGTGGTGTAAAGGTTAGCACTGTCGCCTCACAGCAAGAGGGCTCCTGGTTCAAACCCAAGGTGGCGGAGCCCTTCTGTGCAGAGTTTGCATGTTCTCCAGTGTTAGTGTTGGTTTTGGTTATGGAAAATGAATGAATGAAAGGCTTCATGTGTATTAAAAAAATAAAATAAAAATACAACACAACATATTTTGTAAAATACGAGCAAAGACTAAGTCAAAGAAGAGACCACAATAAGAACAGAGACAAAAAACAATTAACAATGACTCTCCTATTTAAGTACGAGGTGTGTGTTTCGGTGTGTATGTTGACATGCCCATGCATGGCCGTCCATGCATATGGGTTTTATTAGGGCTGGGAGGTATGGAGCAAATCAAACATCACAATATTTGTGACCAAATACCTCAACATCAAAATTGTGACGTTATTGTAGGGTTGACTGTAAACATATATTTATTGATTTTAAACATTTAACAAGTTGCACAAACATATATGAATCCCCCCAAGATAGAACAGTAGAACATATAGCATTACATATAGAAGGAAATTAGTTATTAAAATCATATTCATAATAATAATTATTTTAAAAAAAATCTCTACATACATAAAAATAAATAAATAATAATAATAATGCAGTAAAACAAAAACAAAACTGGGTACAGCACACTATCCTCAAATTAGTTGCATCCTTTAGTGTCATGTTTTCAAAGCATCTTTAATGTCACTGTTTTTTTTTTACAAATTCCAAATACATTTCCCAAATATCAGTTAACACGGAAGCCCTATTTCTCACTATATACAGTAGGTGTACAGTTAAATCCTTCAACCAACGGCCAAGAGAGGGGCAACACACATTCTTCCAGCAGAGCGCAACTGAACACCACCTTTAGCAAACATAATTCAACCATCATTTTCTCTTTGCTAGGCAGAATGAAACTGTCTGGAAACATGCCTAACAAGCAGAGCGTAGGACTTAATGACGATGAGGTCATCTGAGACACAAACTGCAGCATTTTTTGATCTCAACACTCCCAGTTTCACTCTGTTTCATCGGTGTGATGTATGTTCTCATTAACCAATTATGATATAGTCATCCCAGTCAAATTTTTATCACAATGTCATTTTTGATAAATAATCATCGGTAATGTGGATGTAATGACTAAGTGGGTGAAGGCAAATAATAGCAGTCTGGTAAATTCATAAAAATTACATTGCTTCACTGTAACACAGCCTTTAAACGCAGGAATAAACAACACTCATGATACTATGCATCCAAAATCTAAGACAATATCTCCTCTTATTATATTGATATTTTGTCCAGCCCTGGATTTAATCTGTTTTGTGTTGCAGTCTTTATTCTTAAGAGCTTTGACTTCTCTGAACTAATCTTGTTTTTTGCCTTTTAAGGACATTTGCTGAGTATAAGGCTTTTTTTAATACACTCTAAAGCACATTTCAAATGAATTCCCTCTATCTGCTTAGATGCTTTTTTTTTTTATTTTGTTTTTTATCCTAAAATTGCATGTCTATCTCTAAGTAATATTCTGCGGTATGCTGCATTAAATCTGTTTTTGTGTTGTCTGTCTGGAGCCTCACAGCAGGCTCCCTAAAAATCAATGGGAATTTTGGACGGATCCATGTGGACGGTGTTAGAGGTGCAAGCCGTACTCACACATATATCTATAATGTGATCACGTGTGTGTTATTACTCATAACCAAATAAAATTTCTTAAATTAAAACGAGGTTGATGTTATAACACGCTGTATTAGCTTTCTGTTATCTATCACAGTTACTTTTTAATTTTAACCCCCCCCCTCTGCTCTCATTTGGTATAACCTGAACCAAGCTAGGAGGCGTCGGCGCTAATTTTTGCCCTGAATCCCTACTCTTGATGTTTTTAGAAAGTTAAGTGCCATATTTAAAGTAAAGTTTACGATACTTCTTAGACTTTTAACCCCTCACTTTCGTTAAAACTTTGGCGTACATCCGACCGGAAACGTTTAAGTAGTTGTAGTTTTGTGTAATCTTAAATTCCAGTCGGGGGAGTTCAAAGTGCGTGATGCCAGTAAACGGAGGGGGGCTGCTCTCTCTGAGCAGATACGCCACTCAGTATTTCACCGTAAGTACTAACACAGCTAAAGTCAAATTATTTACGAGGTTACTATACTTCTTTTACAGTGTTTTGTGTGTGTGTTTTACGGGAGAAGTAGTTATTCAGGAGTTTCCATGAATCCCAGTTGCCTGTTGCATCCTGCTGCACCTGCTGTGATGTTAAGCTAACTGTCAGCTAGTTTGTGAGTTAGCTGGAACACGTTTAAAGTCATTAAATCCTGTTTTTAAACGTTGTTCTGACCCTTAAACTTTCACATATATCTCCACCTCTCCTATAATTGGTTACATGGACTCATTTACAGTGCACTTACTGGTATCTTTCTGTCCTTTGGCGCTGAAAACAGCTTCATTTTTTGTTTTGAATATCACTCTTTTTCAAGGAGCAACAGTTAGCATTGATGTGCGGTGCATTATGAACTAGAAATATCAAAGGTTATTATAATGGTTTTATTATTTAAGTTATGTGTGTACTGGTGTGTTGTTTTTTCCTGTGCCTCACGGTGTAGCGTGGCTCTGTCTCCAGTAGGGGGCAGGCTTGTTTAACTTTTCTGTTACCAGCAGCCAGCTGCACACAGGAAAAACTTTGAGACTTCCTGAAGTGAAACAGTAAATGCATTGATAGTTGCTAAACATAAAAAATGGCCTTCACATGCAACACCTGGCTTAAGCCACACATCTTAAGTTTCACAGTTTAAAAACTGAAATTCTCCCAAATCAGTTTTTATTTATATGTATTTATATTTCAGTTGAGTTTACTTTCAGGTATTTCCCAGAGTGGGTTTGCATGTTTGGGTTTACTTTTTGTTGTGATGATTTAGTTTAGTTTTATTACTTTCAGTATTAGTGGTATTTTTTTTGGTAATTGGTGGAGCCAAAATGTGTATTTTCTTTTGGTCGCTTTCACTTCTGGTTGTATTTGGCATATGTGTGGGTGTAGTTTCACATTATTTTACCTGTTCACGACTGGCGCGGCGGTTTGTTTTGACAAAGAGGCTGAGAGTTGGCTCCGATTTTTATTTTATTTTTTTATTTATTTTTTTTGCTGTTGACCGTAATCTCATTTTGCTTTAGTTTGTCAGTTGTTTGTTTGATAAATGATCATAAAAATGCATGGATTTCTTTCAGCGAGTCACAGTTGAGAGTCAGACTCAGCCTCTTAGCAGCTTTTTTAATTGATAGTACTGGCTACAGTTATACTATGGGGTTATTCGTCAGGGGAAGGACTTAATTTATTTTATGTATTTATTTATTTAACCTGTATCTAAGCAGAAAAACCTCTTGAGTTTACAAATCTCTTTTTCAAGAGTGTCCTGGCCGAGACAGGCAGCAACAAAAGTTACAGACAACATAGAACAAAAGCACAGACTAAAAATGTAAAGCTATATAAATGAAACACTAAATATGATTACTTCAAAGAAAAGCCATAAAGTATGTTAATATATACTAGTAATGAACCATAAAAAAACGCAAAAAACTGCACTACACATGATTACAGAGACCAGCTAAGACACACCGAGACATTGGTATATAGACGACTGTGTTAAAAAAATCCTGCATCAGTACCTTGAAACGGCTGAGAGGAATCAGTGAGTGCAACTTTAAGTCCTTCTGCAGAAGATTTCACATATAAGGAGCTGCATACATAAATGCATGCTAGCCAAACTCTGTACGTTCCCTCGGTACAGACAATAAAAACATGTTTTGTGAACCGAGAGAGCATAGCCATTTTAATTTTTTTGCTTAATATACACTAATAAGTATGCTGGAAGTAGGCTCAAGAAAAGCTTTGTAAATAAGGGACTGCGAATGAATTACTTTACGTTAGTTTCCGGAGTGGGTTTGCTCTGTGTGGGGTTATTTTCCAGGGGCAGGGCTTAAGAAGTTCAGAATAGGTACCAACACAACAGGTGAAACCAATTGACTCACAGTCATGTAGACATCCCAGTCTCCATAACACATGCGCACCAGTGCCTCTTCATACTTGTTGTTTTAACAAATTTGGCCTCTTTGACAAAAACATTTCCTGCACATTTTTATTTTATTTTGATCAGATTTGTAAGTACATAATTTTGTTTCAGTCTAAGCCCTTTTAAAGTCCAGTTATTTGTTTTATTTCAGTTATTTAAAATCTTTTTTATACATAGTTCTCATCTTAAATTAGTTTTAATTACCTACAGTAACCATGCTGAGTACTGAGGTTGGCAGACTCAGAAATGTTCAGTAGGAAACCAGAAAGTGAGTCATCTTTTCTTTATTGCACATGCTATAACGATTTCAGGTTTTGATTTGAATTTGTACTTTATTTTGAAGTCAGCATCTTATACATTGCAGTAAAATTTCAAAATAATTTCAGTTCTTGTTTGTACAGTTTTACAAAACATGTCTTATATTGATACTGAAACCAGTATTGAAAGATTTAAAATATCGTCCGCTCTACTTGACACCTGGGCTGAAATGATGAGCTTATTAATCAGTTAGTTTCATTAGCAGAAAATTAAAGTGGCAACATTTTTTGATAATGAATGAATCATCTGAGTTATTTGTAAGTAAAAATTTCTCATTCCCTGGATCTAGCATCTTCTGTGTGAAGATTTGCTGCTTTTCCTAATTATCAACATCGTTTTGGACATTTTTTTTAATACATTTTATAGACTAAACAATGACTAAAAAATAATAAGTAGATTAAATGATAATAAAATAATGCTTTTTTTATTTGTAGCTTGAATAAGTACTAAGACTGAAACATCCCTAATTAGCAAAAACATTTTTTTTTTCAATCATTTTTAAAAAATGTGTGGGAATGAAAGGCAATCAGTAATTAATCACAAAATCCCTCAAATGAATCTCTCCACTTGTGAAAAACACTTTCACAGCAAAGAAGAAAACAAATAACTATAATTGTGCATGTTTGTATTTGAAAGTCACCCAATGTGTTTTTTTAGTTTTGACTAAAGTCCACCCACACATTCCATGTCTCTGTCTTTTCAAAAGATTTTTTTCAAGGTCACGGCCTGCGAGGATGACCCAGTATTTCAACCTCCCTCTTTGAAAATGTGTTTGTGTCTTGTTATGTAATGGCCAACACTCAGGAGGCTAGGACTTACCCAGCAGGCCTGCCTGTGAGCAGCCATCACAATCATATCACACAGTACAAGAAGACAGTCTGATTAAAACTGGTTTGGCTTTGCACAGAGCACTTTCACTGGCTGCCTCTAAGTCATTTATACGACTTTCATGAGTTAATATGTTTCCTCTGTCTGCACATAGTGGTGCTCTCTTCTTCTCCTGCAGTGTTTTGGCCTTTGGTGCAAAGGGATGTTCACCTCAGTTGAGCATAACAATTAAATACTCTACAAGTTCATAAAACCTTACTCTAAAATAATTGTTCTTTCAAATTATTGTAACTTAAATGATTCCCAGACATACTGTATACCCTGCCCTGTTTCAAGGACATGTCACTTGGTTCAAGCAAATTCTGGAGATGCATTTCTTTTCCGCTGGGTTTGATCATTTAAGGTAAAAGTGTAAGTTCAGTATCTTTTAACCTGGACTATATTTTCCCATGTTTTTGTGTCTAAGTGACTAATGGGGAGAACAGTTTTTGAAATGGGTCTAGTATTGAGTGAGACTGCTGTAGATGGCAGCAGTGAAACAGGCTGCAGTGTAACCACTCAGGGCATGTTCACACTGTCAGTTTACATCAAGTAAAACTGTTTATTTTTGCCACTGACAGGCTCTTGTTATTTTTCTAAGTGCATGGATTCCCACGCATTCATTTATTTGTTGCCGCCTGCCACAATAACATCTGGTGCCACTTATTGATTCTCTATTTTTGAGGCTGGACTGTTCATTAGGAGCACTGTTACAATATAAATACCATTTGGTTTCTCATTTCACCACACAGACAGAGCAGCAGAGCTTTAGGTGCAGTGCAAGTGAAACGTAACTGTTAATTGTGCTCAGTCTAAATATTTGCCTCTGCAGCAGCTGCTCCTTAAATCTATCGATTTGATCTGATCAGCTTTGCTCAGATTGATTGATCAATTTCCCACCCCGCAACTTAAACTCCACAAACTGCTGCCGAGGAAAAAATGAACTCACGAGGAGATCTACCTGCGCTGCGTTCAAGGACCTGCAAAAACCTCAGAATTTAGAGGGGCGGGACACAAAAAAATACAAAATGACACCCACATGCACACAAGGGAAATTTGCTTGAGAGATATATCTGTTTTGTTTTTTTTAAAAGAGTTAGCACTTTAGTTTAAACAGAGGCAGCCCCAAAATTGCCACCAGACTCCATTTAAATAATTAAAAAATAATTTTATTATCATAAAACACACTTTGTTCAAAGTCAACAGAAACAAAATTGATCTCACAAAAAAACATCTTGGCTCATCTACTCACTGTTCCAACAATCACAAACTCTGATTTGGCTAATATAAACCCCCAATTCATCATTTGTTAGATGTGAAAATATGCTGGCTCTATACATGTTAAACTACTGTTTATTTAAATGGAGTCTGGTGGGTTTGGCGGTATTGATTTCAGGGTTGTTTCTGTTTAAACAAAAGGATTTCACTCTAACAAAAAGGTCTGTCTCTGTAGGGATCCTTTCCGTAATGTTGTCAGACACTTGAACAATAATCTGAGCCTGTCAGTGGCAAAAACAAGCACTTTTAGTGGATGTAAATTGACGGTGTTAACACACCACAAGTGTTTACATTGCAGCCTGTTGCGTCACTCAATACTGAACCAATTTCAAAAAAATGTTGTTCCCATTAGACACAAAAACATGGGAAAATAGGGCCCAGGTTGAAAAATATCAGACTTGCTCTTTAAGAAGATTTTCTAGATGGTCAGTACAAATGGCAGAGCCACAATAAAAATCCTCTCTGTTCTTTGTTTCTGTAGCGTATAGATAGCATTTGTCCTGCTTTCATTCACACAGTTGTATGGCTCTCGGCTGTCTCCCCGCCGCCGCTGCTGCTGCTGCTGCTGCTGCTGCTGCTGGTCATCTGGTCATCTGGTTTCCTCTTGTAGGCCAGAAGATCAGAAAAGTGGGTTATGGTGGGTGAGCTGCCAGTCCTAGTCGTGCCCCCGTTTCACTAAGCCTGGGCCTGAGATGTCAGCATCACACAGATTTCTCCTTCCACTTTAGTTCCCAAAAATCCCCCCAACAACTGAAAATCCCGACCATTGTTCTGTCACTAACTCAAATTAGCACTCCGCGCACGTTGAAGTGTTTGTTTGTCTTTGCCGATATGTGAATCATCTCCAAAACTTTGAAGAGCGTCTGATATGTCCCAGGGAGTGAGCAGACATCAAACCCAAAATGTGTGGTGATTTGCCGTTGTGTTTGTGGATGAACACTCGGGCGTTTAATCACCGTGTGCCTGTGCAGGAGTTGGTGTGTCTGTATGTTTACACTGTCTGCAGACGGTGGGATTTGTGCTGAATGTAGGCCAGCAGAATCCCTCTTACGTCAAAGGCAGGCAGGCGGGCAGATGCAGGAAGAGAGCTGCTGGTGGTTGTGCAGCTGTGACCATGGAGGAGGCTGTGGCGCACATCAGTCTGCCAGAGCACCGCTGGCGGTGAACAGGGAGAGACGCAGATAGGAAGAGACTGAGAGCGCCAACGATGAAGACCGTCCTCAGCTTGCACAGGAAATGGGCCCACGCGGTCAAGACCATACGCATCCTTCAGGGACTCGTGAGTGTGATTCTGCTACAGATTCGATCAGATCTGTGGCCAGGGCAACTGGGTCGGCTGGGCAGCGGGACAGTTCTGTCATGGATCTTTTTTAATCAACCTGAGTGTTCGAGAGTGGGTTGAGTTGAGTTTTGCTCTGAAATTAGGGATCCAGAAATGCAGAAAAGTGGCGTCAACTGGTGTAAAATTAGTATTTGGGATCACATTTAGTATTTTTAGAGAGTAGAGACTGATGGACGTAGTCAAACTCAAACTGACTTAATGCTACATTTTTGTAGGGAAATTGAGGTATGATGTGCGTTTTTGGATTTCGGAAATCACCTTTCACTTGGTCTTAAATGGTGGAATATTTCTGACAAAAGTTAGTTTATACTTCAGAAGGACTGCTGATGAATGGATGGACTAATTGATTATTGATCAGTCACTTACCAGGAAACTAATCGTGATTATATGAAGTTTAAGAAATGAAAAAAAGGAATGGTTTCAGTTTCTTAAATGCAAAGATGTGGTTCGTTTTTTTCTGTTTTATAAGATTTAATACCTTTTTGAGGTTTTTGACTCTCGGACAACAAAACCAGTTTCATTTTGGGCTCTTTACATTTCTTGATAGTCCTGACAACCAATCAAAAATGATCATTTTAATTGATTATGGATGTATTGTTGCAGGGTGTTGAGTTGTCAGTTATAAGTTAGCAGGTGGCGGTTGCTTTATGTAACCTGTTGGTTGTTTCATGAAACAGTCTGAAGAAGTACTTTCATCCTGACTTATGTTCAAGTGCTTGTTAAAGAAAACTCACTGTCTCATCAATATTTAATCAACAACAGCCAGAAGTTTCAGACTTGTTATAAACAGTCCTGCGGAGGCCTGTCATTGTTCTTCTGGGAGCTCCTGGTTGTGTAACAACAGCGTAGGCTAATGAACTGGCTTTGTCGTTACATCACGTAATACATTATTAATCTGTTCAGTGAAATGAAACTCCCCATGGTAATCTTTCCTTTCTCTCCACAGAACCCGGTCATGGAAGAGACCGTGTGGGAGCAGTACACCGTGACCCTGCAGAGGGTGAGTCCATCTGCCCCACCACACACACACACACCCACACCCACACACACACACACACACACACACACACACACACACACACACACCAGACCTCATCTCATTTACAGTATTTACATTTTAGCCATAAACACAGGCTGTTGTTCCCAGTTCCTCACATGGAGTGCTTTTAAATTATTAGTTTGACACGTTGCTCTCAGCGAACAGCAAAGAGAGCAAACAGCATCCAGACTACAGATGAAGCAGACGTTCCTCTGTCCTCTGAGCGAGAACCCGACTTAACTTACGCAATCATGGAAAAAATATAATTATTGTAGTTTTCAGTTTTGCCTCGTCTGATGAGCTCCTGAGCTTGCTGTATGGTGAAGAACTGACACAATAAGTTCAACTATATCACTTTTTATATATGTGGTAAAAAAGTGGTGAACACAGTGGAGCATTTAGCGTAGACTATACAAAAATATTGGATGTAGCCATGGTGACGTCACCCATTGGATTGTGTGCTCCCGTTTTGAAGCTCCAAGTCTGGCATTTTGACCAACACAATCTTAAATTTTGGGAGCCAAAAATGGTGAGAAGTGACCATTTTTGGACAAGAGAATGGACCTAACCCTGGTGCTACCTGCTAACTTGGTTAGCATGGTGCATTTACAGTACTGTTAACTGTGATAAGGCTAATTTTTGCCAGGGAAAAACAAACTTAACACCATTTAAACAAAATTAATTTACTGGAAGAACTGAACATACAGCTCCTTTTTAGGTCAACCAAACGCTTAACAAGACTTTTTTTTTAGGCGACCAAAACATTACATTTTACTTTCATGAACTGAAAACACTGAAATGGTGACAGCTATGGCTAAGTCTATACACTGGGTTACCAACTTGTCAACAAATGGTACCCAGCTGTCACTCACAGCAGCAATAAATAACTATGCCTAACTCTAAGCCTTACTGTGCATTCACACCAAAAGCGTCATGAGCGTCATAAGTGGCCGGCAGCCATTCATTTTCAATGTACACTTGCTACGAAGGGCGTCTGGAGCGTCAGCGGTAGCGAGCAGCGCGATGCCAGCGACCGGAGCATCACTGTGAAGTTGAGAGAAGCTCAACTTTATGCAAATGAACAGCGCCGCCGCCGAAGCAGCAGCGAGCAGCAGCCAATTGCAGACCGTGATATTCCCCGTGGAGTAGCCGGGTTCGCAGGACTTGGTGGACCCAGATGGCCCGACGGTACAGAGCCCTGCGTTTCCTCAGCAAATACACCGCTGCAATACAAAACAGGCTTCCCAAAGTGCAATCCATGGTGAAAGAGGAAGCGGAAGATGTACATGCTATACACATTTTTTCCCTCCAAAGAGCTCCCGCTTATTTACCACCAACTCAGTAAGGTCCCACTTATTATTTACAACCAGTTACATTTCTCTTGGTCCTACGAGTCATCCTGTGCACAACTGATCAGCTGAACACAGCCCCGCCCCTTGGCAGCCTTCTGCAAGCCCTGCCAGAGCTGCCAGGCATTGTAATGCCAGCGACCTGAGCGACCGCTGGCGCCCATGGCGCTTTTGGTGTGAATGCACAGTTAGGGAGCTTTTTACATTTTAGGCCAGCGTATTATTTGCGATGCTTTGCAATGGGAGCGCCGTATTAAGCTGCGCTACAAATGCCAAGCAATTGGGTGTGAATTCTATGCTGAGCACTGTCGGTTGGCTTTTTTTATTCTGACAGACGAGAGTTAAAACATGTTAAATTTTGGTTAAAAACACTCGCTTGTCACTATCACTTCAGCCGTTCAGTTACAGTGAAGCAGGGACAACAACAGTGGAGGAGAAATCTGTTTTATTTATTTGTCCCTCTCATGAACCCACAGACCTGCGTGTCCGTCCTCTCTCCCTGCTTGCATCAGGCTTTCCCCGATCCAAAGCAAGTACTCCACTTTGTGCTGACATTTACTTCCGCGAATGTTCAGTATCAAAGCAATCAGACACAACCGAACAGCTCTCAAACACCCCCAGCTGGGCACTTCCTGTGGAGCGCCTGGCATTTTCAGTTGGGGGAAAAAACACTTTGGTGGACATAGGGCCCTAATAACAGTGAAACGAGTTAGTTATATAAAACTCCACCCCCAGTACAGTTATCATGACCGTGGAGGTTAGCTACAAACTGATTGCTGGTGATTATTGATGAATCCGTGTGTATGATGACTAAGTGTTTAGAGGCAAATAATGGCCCTTTGAGAAACTGCAGTTTTTGGCAGTTCTGCCTTGGCTGCATTTTTTTGCATCGAAGGTTTCCACTAGCTTTAGTAACTATTTCCCCCAAAAGTTGGTCAAGATAAAAACACATTTGAAAGGAGAGAAAATGTTGAACTTGCATTCATTAGATGGACACAAACAGGACTTCAGATAAATGGCAATGATGTTTTTGTATATCTCCAAGTGGCCAAAATGCAGGTTCAAATCTATTGATTGAGTGCAAAATGTTGGTGTTTTCTTGAAATTGTCAGAAGATTTAATAGAGTTTGTGAGTGGGATTCTGCACGTAGAATTTTGTCTCTAACATGTTGGCTACACGCCTGAAGCTAACATGTGGTTGAGGCTCTTAAATTTTTAAACTCTAATCAAATGTTTGGTAGTCGATTTTAGTCTATTATCAAGTAAACGCACACATTCTTTGAGTGTTCCAGCTTTCCCAATATTATGCTTTTTGATACTAATTTTTAAACTTCATGTTACAAAATGAAAACCTAAGACTAAGTGAGAAATCATAGCCTAAGTTAAAGGTTTGTAATCTGTTAAATTGTGTTTATGGAGGCTGTGTATCACTTGACATGGACTCATACTAATAGGATGCATTTGCAAAATATAAAAATGTTTTTCTAGAAGTTCTCTAATGGTAAATGTTATCTAGGCACAAGCAGGTATAGATCTAGGCCTGAATAAAATACAGTCCATATTGGACAATTATGATTTTAGTCATGAACAATGTGGATGTGTCACACTTGAGCCACATCTCGCCACCAGCCAAGTGATCCAAGTTCTACGCTGTTGTTAACGTTAAACAGGTGTACGACAATGTGAGCAGAGCAAACCAGTTGAGCTTAGGTAATCATCATGATGAGCTCATTGTCTCCTGCTGCGGTTCACTGGAGCCAAAAAAGCAGATTTAGTACAAAAAGGTCCTTTGCTGCAGGCATGTGACCCCCGACTCCCAACCCCACCACAGCCAGCTGTCGCACTCGGCTCTGCACGTCTACTTTTTATTCTTTTCTACCATTAGTTAACTGAGTAATCTTTTTACACATGTGACCACTGCTGCTGCTGCTTGTGTCCCCCAGAACATCTCTACTTTGTGAAAGGAAAAATACCATCTTTAAATTAAATTACTCAACATTTATAATTATATTAATTACGTAACATAGCATAATAACATAAATCTGCAGAGACACGCTTTATTTATTAGGGACAATGATTACAACTGTAATTGTAGGGGCGTGCAATATGTAGAAAATTAAATACAATGACATTTTTGACCAACTACCTCGATATTGATATTTCAGCGATATTGTAGGGTGGACTGTTGGTGCTTTAACAAAATATTTACATGACTTTTGTTCTGTTTTTTGATAAATAATCATCAGTAGTGTGCCTATAATGCCTAAGTAGGTACAGGTGAATAATTCAACAGCTAGAACAGCCTGGTAACTTCATAAAATTACATTACTTCATTGCAGTGCAACCTTTAAAATCAGGAAAAGACAACACTTGTGATATTATGATAACCAAAATTGAAGACGATACCTTGTCTCATATTATGATATCAATATAGGGTTTCCCACACATTCATATACCGTAAAACTTCAATTAAATTAAATGCCCAGTCCCTTTTACTAGCCCGATGTGGCTACACATTTTGACAAATAAAGACCTGTCTCAATTAGACGCCTGGTCTGGTTGCCAAGCAGTTTATTTTTTTAATAGAGGTGCTTTGGACGTATAAAACTGGGTTGTTGGCTACCTCAACCTATGTGTCCATTCCTCAGTTACCCTCTCTGTCTGTCGCTGTCTGTCGGAGCTAGATCAAATTAATGATTCATAATTGATATACTATCTGAAGCCTAATTTTTACACAAATAGCATTCATGCTGGTTTAAACAAACAGTTTGATTGTATTTCTTTGCTGAGCAACAGTTTAATGTGAAAGGAAATTAAGGCCTGTCCTAAACATGGGCCCATTAATGTCAGTGATTTAAGCAAATAATAACTCAGGATATGAATTGAAGTTTTACGGTATTTGCGACAGCCCGCAATGAGTAAAACATCTGCCGCTATGTTTTGATTTTCTGTTTTCGGAGCTTGACCATTCATTAGGAGTGCTATGGGACTATATATACCTTTGGGATATTATGGATCCACACTCTCGCAGTGCAGAGCCTATGTTGAGCAAAGACAGAGCAGCAGAATATCAGGCGTGGCGAAAGTGAGAGTTAATCATTTATTCTGCCGGGTCACAAAATTTGCCTCTGCAGCAGCTGCTCTCATCCATCAATCATATCCGATCAAATATGATACAATGGATTGATCAGTTATCCACTCCACGACTTAAAACTTGACAAACTGCTGCTGAGGAAAATAATTTGTGAAGAGCTCCGCCTGTGCTTCGTTCACAGACCTGCAAAAACCTCAGAGCTCAAAGAGAGAACACAGAGTGATACGGGCAGATACACAGGCAAGAAAACGAAAAAAATAACAAAGTTAGCAAACCGCAGACCCATACAGGACTCTGGGTTAGGGTTAGCACTAGCCAATCACAGCACACTCTGGCAGGGCTAGGCTACTAAGTCCCATTATCACTGCTTGTGGAAATAATGTAACACAGCAGCAAGCTTCCTTTGTTTTGGTGATTTTCCTACTTTCATTTGTTGAAAAAACACATGCTTGTTTTTCTGGGTAGAAAATAGTCTCTAGCCTCTTTTAAAAAATCAGATTACGTCAAACGTGCATTGTTGTCAGGATAAAAACAAAGCTGATGTTTTGTAGACATCTGGCAGCAGCAGTTTAAATGTCCTGTCTTTGAAGTATTTGAGAAGTATTAGATTCCTGACTTAATGTTTTAAGATTATTATATCACAGTGAAAGAGAGTATTTGTCTTCTTCTCATGTGTTCCTTCTTTTTTTGCCTCTCTGTTGATTTCCCTGCTCAGACTTTGTCCCTCCCTCTGCCTCCGCGGCCATCTGCTAGAGACAGAGGGAAGTGGTGAATTGTATGGGGTTTTTTTTTTAAGTACAGATGGAAGGGAGGGGATAAAGAGACGGGGTCACCAAATCTCTGACCTAATCTCATCTGGGCAAACTGGAGCAGTGGCAGGTAGAATCATTTAAAGCTGAAGCACGTTTCCAAAGAAGCCTTGTCTTTAAATTAAAATCACACCATGGATAAAGTGTGCGGGGAAAGTACACAGACACACGTGCTCACACACTCTTGACATTTGGTAACATTGGGAAGCCGAGGATTAGCATCGTTGTTAATCACACACGATACACCAGGCTACAGAGGATGGCTGTGTAGGCGCTGAAGTGCTGCACAGTCATTCATGACTCCAGTATGCACAACTGTAATCACAATCGAAGTCAAAATCCCTTTAATCGCCATGTACAATACACATACAGCCATGATAATACACTGTGAGCTGACCCACACCACAGGGATTACAGGACCTCTCTCTCTCACACACACACACACACACACACAATGTGGCACAGAATAGATGGAGACTCGACGTGATTCACATGTTTTCTGTTTTTGTTCTCAGGATTCAAAGATGGGCTTCGGCATCGCAGTGTCAGGGGGGCGAGACAACCCGAACGAGGAGAGTGGCGAGACGTCCATAGTGGTGTCCGACGTCCTGCAGGGAGGACCTGCTGATGGCTTGTTGTTGTACGTACTGTTGTTGCTCATAATTTAGTAGAAATCCATCAGTTAAATGCTGCTGTACTGAAGCTGTAGAGTTGTGTCATTAAGTTAGAACAGACACTGTTGTTTTGACCAATTTATCTGTGTTTAATTAAGATTTAGTACAATTCACCTTCCTTTAATCATGGAAAACGTAATTATGACCACGTAGAGACTTTGCCGTACCGTTTACACCGAGGTATCTCTTCTTTTTAATATCACTGTATGTATTCGACCATGGTTGGCAAGAAAAAAAACTAACTAGGACTAATATTTAATTTACAGACTATTTGCCTCGATGTGAAGAACTACCTTTATTTCTCTGGGATTTGATTGACAGGATTTGCCAAAAACATAATGACATTCCCGTCTGTTTAATTTAACCACAGTCTTCCAGGACTTCCTTTTTTACAATACACTGCAATATGAAATTAAATGTCAATGATAGAGGACCTAATGATAGAGGACCTAATACTTATCACCTTCTCTGCAAAACACACCCATGACTCATTTAATCTCACAGTTTATCAGTATAAGTACTTTTATTTACTTATATGTGACAACCTCTTTGATTTTGGTGTAAAAATCCAAAGCAGTGTTCCACCTGTCACTTGTATGCATAAAAGCTTTGTCACATTCACATTCACATGCTTGATTTTTTAAGGGATTTTTTAAGTACCGAAACACCTTGAAAATAGCCATTAAAATTCCAAATGAACCACACAATGCTGTCTTATATTTTGGCGAAAGTTTTGTTCATCAAGTCATTATGATTTAAGAGCTTGGAATCAGAAATCTCTCAACTTTTTCGTTTTTTAACTCCTGACATGTCACCCGTTTTGTGGCGCAATCTACCATTTCCTTTCTTACTCACATATTGTAGATGATGTCCCGCCTGACATCGTACTTTATTTTTTCTTTGCTTCATTCTTAAAACCCCAGCAAAACCAGCAGGCCTATGTCAGTATGGTTAAATTTAACTTCACTTAACTTAATGAGCCGGCTTTTCACTGTGATTTGTTTTCCTCTATCTTCAGCAGCGCACCGCTGTAAAAGCGCCACTGAACACTGACAGTGAAATTGAAGTTCCAGCTGGCTTAATTTCTTTGCTCTAATTTCCAATAGTTCTATAACATGATGTATTATTTTTGCGGTTGTCCCTAAAAAGAGTGTGATGAGGAACCCTTCCCTAAGATGAGAGACATTCATCACATAATTTGTTTATGCTTCATAAAAAATTGTATTTGAAAATGAATTAGTAGCTTTGAGTGAAGTCCTTGAAAATTAAAAAGTAGTACTTGATAAAAGTTGTTTAAAGTGCTTGAATTGAATTTGGTAACGTCTGTATGAATCCTGGACTCATCCCTCACTTTTTAAGTTAAGCATGTTAAGCTCATATAAATGTGTGTTTGTGTTCAGTGAGAATGACCGAGTGATGCAGGTGAACGCCACCCCCATGGAGGGAGCCCTCCACTCCTTCGCTGTCCAGACCCTCAGGAAGTGTGGCAAAGTAGCAAAAATTGTAAGTACAGCTTTTGTTTGTTATTTAATATTTATTCTTGTTTTGTTAAATAGTAATGAGTGTTCATTTAAGTTGCTCACCATGTGATGTGTTGAGGGTTTGAAGCTGGCTCGTGACATGTAATCAAATTTATTGATCCCATTTCTCACTCAGAGTATTTCCCAACTGTCTCTCTACTTCCAGCCCCCAAAAAGGCTCAACCAACCTCCGAAATATAAACTTAAAGTTAGGATTTATTGTGACCTCTTTCCTTTTTGTGTTCATTGAAAAACTCTTTGTCTTTGTGAATCAACAGACGATCAAGAGGCCCAGGAAGGTTCCAGTCAATCTGTTGAATCGTCCTCCATCACCTGATGACAGAGTCTTCAACAACGACTACAATGACGATTACAACTACGACCAGGACCGCCGCAGTGTGTACAGCGGCCGAAGTGGAGGCGGGCGGGACCCCAGCCTGGAGAGGGAGCGAGGTGGGGGAGGCTACATGGATTCTGGCTACCACACACGTGAGCGCGACTACGACAGGGACTATGACCGGCGGGATCGTGGCAGGAGCATGGAGAGAGACCTGAGCCCGGACCGGCAGTACAGGAGAGATGGCAGCAGAGGTCGCACCTTGGACAGAGAACGCAGCCCGGAACGCCATCTAAGGAGCGACCGCATGCCGGACCGCGACTACAGCCCAGACAGGAGGTACCGCAGCGAGCGCGCATTAGACAGAGAACACAGTCCTGACCGGCGCTACCGCAGCGAGCGAGCCCTCGACCGGGACTACAGCCCGGACAGACGCTTCCGCAGCGAGCGAACACTGGACCGCACCAACAGCCCGGACCTGCGCTACAGACATGACAGCCACAGCCCGGGGCGAGGCCGTGGACGTGACCACAGCTTCGAACGAGGACGTGAACGCATCCCCAGTGACCCAAGGAAGTATGAGGAGCCGATGAAGCGGAGTGGGAGCAGAGATCGTTTGGAACGCTCGCCATCACCTGCTGCCATGCCCATCCCTCTGCCCCGCCCCCCGCGGGACCTAGAGCCACTGGAGAAACCCCTGAATGTGTTGCTGCTGAAGAACCGCCCCAACGAAGGTGAGACACTAACAAGCCTTGGTACTCATTACTTCTGTTTTAGCGACCCTGCATTGGCTTCCATTTCACTTAAGGATTGATTTCAAGGTTTTACTCATTACTTTTAAAGCACAGCATGCCATCAGCATACATCTATGAACTGTTATGTCTTGATGTACCTACCTACCACAAAAATCTACTAATGATCTTCCAATCTAGACGTAAAACTAAAGGAGACAGTGCTTTTGTTGTATGGGCCCCAAAACAGTCTTCCTGTAGAAAGTTTTCCTGCTTTATTTGGTATTATTAATTATGTTTGATATGTTTTTTGATAGGGATTTGATTAAGTTGTTAATATGTAGTTGTTATGTTTTATAACATGTAAGAAATTAAGGCTGGGTAGGCTGTTTGGCCTTTTTATTTGTTGATAAACAAGGATGGTTATTTTTTACCATCTTTTCCAGAGTATGGCCTTCGTCTGGGCAGCCAGCTCTTCATCAAAGAGATGACCAGCACAGGACTCGCCAGCAGAGATGGAAACCTGCAGGAAGGGGACATTATATTAAAGGTAGGGGCAAGATTTTCCTCAAAATGCAGATTGTGAAAAAGTTTCTCATCAGAATAGAATTGGAAATATTGATTATTACTTACTAAACGTATTATTTTCTGACTCTTCTGTCTGTTTTTTTAGTCATTAACCCATTTGTGGTCATGACTGAAATTTTTGTTTCTTGAAATTTTCAAAATTGGTCAAACTATTTGGCTGAAAAGTTAAATTTTCTCATCATACTATGTGTAGTCTTTGGGTCTTTGGTTGCTCTATAGCGTGTGAATGCTTAGTGAGTAGCAGGTGGCGCCCTGTATGGTAGCCTTGGCCACCAGTGTGTGAATGTGTGTTAATGGACGAATGTGACATGTAGTGTAAGAGCGCTTTGAGTAGTTGGAAGACTAGAAAGGTACCACACAAATGCAGTTCCTTTACCAAAGTTAAAGTACTAAATAATTATAAATAGCCCACTGCAGATCGCCACCTTGTGGTAAAACATATTAATGAAAGCTCATTTAGACCTGTTAATATTGTTGACTGGCTAGTTTAGACTTAATAGGCTGTGTTACCTTCAGTGAGGGTCAAATATGTTTTACGGCTTAAGACTTTTTTTTTGTGAAGAATCATTGTTTTGTTAGTAAAAGTTGTCGACCCCAGCTTTAAGACCAATCAGAACAAATGTTGTGGCATTTTCCCATATCATACCAAATACAGTCTTTTGGCACAAATGGGTTCATATGTAAACTCCAGCTCCTGGTGTAGGGGGTGAGTTTGGTTATTGAGGATGCTGTGTACTTATTTGAAAAATCTATCAAAAGAAAGGAAGATTTCTGTCTTGTTTTTATGACTGGATGAAGTTTCAAACCTCTCACAATCTCTCTCTCTCTCTTCATAGCGAAGCTGTTTGAATACGTAACTGCACAGGACTCATACTGTTGCATTGTAGTTAGCGCACTGATAAGCATCTGACTGTGTCCTGATCTCCTGTCTCACTCTGTCAGATTAACGGTACAGTGACAGAAAACCTGTCACTCAGCGATGCGGGGAAGCTGATCGAGAAGTCTCGTGGGAAGCTGCAGCTGGTGGTGCAGAGAGACAAACGGCAGGTGCTGATCCGAGTCCCTCCGATGGTGGACAGCGACTCGGAGCTCGATGGTGAGAGATACTCGAAACTGAAAAGCAGCAGGTCCTACCCAGAGTAAAGGCAAACCTGACGAGTGGCCGCCATCATCATGTATACACCCATCACGCATGAACTTCATATGAACTGTATAAACGTTCTTGCTGTTGTTGTACTTGTCTTTCAAACTTGTTCTCCCGTCATCAAATAAAAGTTTTACTAACACAGTTTTTATATTTCATGTGTACAAATACTTTACAAAACAGTAACAGCACCATGAGCTAACCAAAGAGTCACCAAACTGTCATCATTATTCCTCCACCGTCATGATTACTCACTCTTTTATACCTGGTTTTAATGTCACATGACCGGATGGTGTGCTGTGATTGGTCAGGACCAAGCTAAGATAAGTGGTGTGAGTGGATTGTTCACTGACCAAATGTTTGCAGGGAGGTGGGGGGATAGCCGGAAGACTTGTGACCCACTTTGTCTGGTTTTGGAACTGTGTGCGTGTGTATATATGTGTGTGGTGTGTGTGTGTTTTTCTGCATGTGTGAAAGTGCTCACTCGCCTCAGGCAGGGTGATCTAATCCCCCATCATAATCCTGCTATTGGATATGACAGAATTTCATTATGTTAAGGTTGGCACCACAGCAGCCGTCCAGTATCCCTCTCTATAGAGACCTCTGAGAACAATAGGGACTGATTCTGTGTGTGTGTCTGTGTGTGAGAGGTGTTTCAGCTCTGCCAGGTTCAAATCACCTGAAGTGCATCGATTTAATGTTGCTTTAAAATGGATTGCAATGCTTCATCAATCATCCTGAAATACATGGAACTGCAGTATAGCCTTCTTTCTAAACGTCAAGGTCCTTGTAGCCGGTAATACATATAGTTTCTGGGCATATTAAACTTTGTCATCATGTGACCTTCATTTGTGTGCCTTTTCCTGCTTCCATGACCTGTGGGCCATTTGAATGATGTAAAAGCCACCTTATGTAATTTCTATAACACACATCAAGGTGAAATTAAACACTTTAATTCTTCATGACATGTTTTTAGTTTTTATTTCCTGAACATGAAGACAATATCAAACCCAAAGACCTCACAGACATTTAAGTCTTGAGTTGGTTCAGAAAGGTTATGATATTTTTCAACCTGTGTTTCATGTGTTACAGATATCTCTGAGATCGAGTCATACCGCTCCTACTCTCCACAGGATGACAGGCGGGGCCACCACTCTGACCTCTCCTCTCACTCCTCCAATGAGAGGCTAAGAGAGAAGCCAAGGTAAGTTGTTATTAAAGGGACAGTTTGGGTTTGTTGAAGTCTGGTTGTATGAGGTATCCATAGTCAGTATATTACAAACAGTAGATGGCGGTCAACCAACCCCCAGTTTGGAGAAGCAGGCAGGAGTACCGCCACGGAAGCTAAGCTAACTGCTGTGGTTGGGGGAAGCAGCAAAATGTATTTTAGCCACCTAAAAAATCAGTATCAGTTTACAGTAAGTGTACACTGTATTCAGAGTATTGTCACCACTTTACCGTGCCATCAGATGGCAATTTTCGACGGGGAACTGAAGCTGTTGTATTGCTCTCTTCAAAGCCAGACTTCATTGAGAAAAACAGTCATTTACCAGGTAGGTGGGACTTTTTAGGTGGCTAAAATTTGTTTTGCTGCTGCCCCATGTCTAAAGCAATACATTTTTTAGCTTCCACAGCTACAGAAATATTTATTGTTTTTAGAAAATCAAAGCCACAAAGAGTCCACTAACATATCCCCAGTGATTTTAGTATCTGTGCTTTGGTAACTTGAGCGGGAAAATCAGGATAATGTTGATTTATGTTTCATTAAGCTTAGCTGAACCATCACATTAAGTCAAATCAAGAGAGTTACAGAGGCAATAGTTTTTTTTATTTTCTTGTCATGGATTTTAATATGATATATATAATATTAGTATTGATTAAGTGCTGTAACATTTGATTGTATGTTTATTTTTCATGAAACAACAGTCAGCGGCTGAACACTGGTCACCAGAATGTCCTTGTAGTAATTCTACATATTCTGATACTTGAATTTGTGATATATTACCAGAGAGGATCCACCTAACAGGCTGGCAAAAATGGGTGCTATGCCAACACCATTCAGACCTCCAGACAGAACTGTAGAAGATGTGCCCCCTTTGCAGGCAGAGAGGGAGGACCCACGACCAGAAACACCACCAGGTACACACGTGTCTCCCTCTGAGTATGTAAAACTTGTGAATAGATGTAAATTTGGCTGCTGTAGTTGATAATATGTTGGTTTTGTGATTCTACAGTACCAGCAGTCACTGTAGCCCCGAGGATACATGCTCCTCCTAAGGTGCCATTAAAGCCAAGCATAGAGGACCAGGAGATATATGGGTCAGTATATCACATAGTCAGGGTGACATTGTCCACAAGTTTAAGCCACACATCTGTTATCATCTCTCTGTCTGTTTAAAACCAGAGACCCAAAGTAGAATTGTATATGAAAAAAAATCTTTGGTCCTTCCTCTGTGTATAATGAGATCTTGCCCTTGTCATCCAGGCCAAACACAGTGATGGTGCATTTCCAGAAAGGTGACAGCGTGGGTCTGAGGCTGGCAGGGGGAAATGATGTCGGCATCTTCATCGCTGGTGTTCAGGAGGACAGTGCTGCTGAGCAGGAGGGTCTCCGCACAGGAGACCAGATCATGAAGGTGAGACTTGCTGACATGCTCCACTGTTGTCTCATTTGCTGTGCTATCAGTAGCTTTTTCACTGCTGTAGCTCATTCCAGTTATATTTGGTGTATTCAGCAATATGGCGCCTGATTACTAGCTACACGTGATGTTAAACATAAACTACCTCTGCTCAAGCACTTACAAGATTTCTCCTTTAGTGGCTTCCTCGCTAATCCCACTGTTGTTTACACACTATTAGCACAGTTAGTTACCATACTCCCTAGCCCACTTCTGCTCTCTCTTGCTTGGTGTTTGGTTAGCTAACCCTTTACGTCCTTTAGTGATACTGGTACATGTATATTAAATGTAGGTTATTTGAAGTGTTGGAAGAGAGGCTTTGTGAATTGGAAGTGCTGCTCTGCATCATGGAAACTCCATGGTGTACTGCTGTGGTTAGCTGTCCCCAGTAGCTGGTGTGGACTGACCAAGTGTAGCACTATGTGCTTGCTCTTGGTGGGAGTTGTTTGAGTATTGTCAAGACCTACATGAAAATTGTCCTTGGATAACTTTTGTTTTGATTAGACGCTATATAAATTTAAAAAATTACTTCTTTTATTCCACATTAATTGATTAATATCCCATATTTAGGATCCCAGTTAGACTCTTGACTAGGTGTAAGTACCAACTATTACGGTGCTGTAAACATAGCATGAAGACAAAAGACAAGCAAGAGAAAGGCAAGATTAAAATGATGTAAGAGCCAAACCATTAAAGGAATAATCCAAGTTGTAAATGTAAACCAAAGGCAGGATTAGAATCTGCTATTAACTTCATAAAGATGGACTGAACCAAAAAAGTCACCCCTTTTTTTACTCGAATGCCAGTGTTCTGGTATCTTATTCCTTTGTGAAAAAAAATCCTTATTTATCTGCTGGTCATGTTGTATTTAAGTCTGTTCCACACTATACCAATCTCTCTCTGATGATATTTCTTATCTGGTCTGTCTGCTTCAGGTGAACAGCATGGACTTCAGAGGCATGGTACGTGAAGATGCTGTCCTCTACCTTCTGGAGATTCCCAAAGGAGAAGATGTTACCATTCTTGCTCAAAGCAAACCTGAAGGTACTGTATATAAAATGGCTTATAATGCAACTAATACAAAACATAATGCTGTTAATAAGAAAATGGTTAAACAGAAAGATAAATACAGACACAAATACAAAAAATCTTTTCAGTTGTGTGGGTACTTAAGAAAAATACCTTACATTTTTACCTTAGTGGTCCAGTTTAAGGTAGGCATTTGATATAGCTGATTGATTTAAATAATCACAACGATAATGTCAAGTGGGGTGTCATCTGTATAGTAATAAAAATATACTCTGGATTTTGGGAGACAGATATTTCATGTAGACAGAGAATAGCGGAGGACCCAGAATGGAGCCCTGGGGTACACCAAATCCACTTTACAATACTGTAAGATTGGGTTATTTATTCACTTACTTTACTTTTCAGTTTAGTTTTGAAGCCTTTAGTACAAGAATTATGCCTACTGGGGACTAAGTGAATGGATAGACCCAGTATGAGTTTTTCCCCCCACTTTCTTGTTCCTGTTTTAGTCTACAAGGACATTCTAGCATCTGGCAGAGGCGACTCTTTCTTCATCAGGACCCACTTTGAGTATGAGAAGGAGGCTCCTCAGAGCCTTCCTTTCACCAGAGGAGAGATCTTCAAAGTGACGGACACACTTTATGATGGCAAACTGGGCAACTGGCTGGCAGTCCGCTCTGACAAAGACAATCAGCTGCTGGAGAAAGGAATCATTCCCAACAAGAGCAGGTGTGTTCAGGGGTCGTGGTTGTTATGGTTTTGAATGTAGAGTTGAGTATTTATTAAATACTTTTTCTGATATGTGTGCATCTATAAGGCTTGTATAAGGCCATGTTAGCACAGAGTCCATTCAGCTGGCAAAAACTGAACCCTCTGATCAGCTCTACAGTCCAGCATCACAAGGCTCTGCTTCACCAAGAGTCATTACAAACTGTGTAGTGTGGAGAATTGTATCTTGAAAAAACAGCGCTGGTTAGACAATTAGACACGATGCCAACTAAAGTTCCTTTTTATTTTGTCTCACAGGGCAGAGCAAATGGCCAACGTTCAGAATGCAGCTCGGGCAGCATCAGGTAACGACAGAGGAGACTTTTGGAGGCTAAGAGGTCAAAGGGCGGCGAAGAAGAAAGATTTGCGCAAGAGCCGAGAGGACCTGAGCGCTGCTCCAGTTACCACAAAATTCCCTGCATATGAGAGAGTGGTCTTACGTGAAGGTACCCAAAGAAGTTATCCACTGGTCACTCTGCAATTTCATACAAAGTTTTGCTGAGATGTTGTGTGTTTTTCCTGTCAACTGTCATGACTGAATTTGCATCCTGTTTTGTTCAGCTGGTTTCAAGAGACCTGTGGTGATATTTGGGCCCATTTCCGATGCAGTAAATGAAAAACTGGGCAACGACATGCCGAATGAGTTTGTTGTCGCCAGTAAGTGTTTACCCCATCACTTCTTTATTGAAGTTGTTTTAATTTGTACTCTAGCACACTGTGTTAAGCAGGGTTCTATTACATATACAGTGAACGTAGTTAATATTGAAAGTATTTAAGGATGACGGTTATTGTGATGTTTTTTTCCCCCTCTCTAAGAAACGGAGCCCAAGGATGCAGGAAGTGAGAAATCCTCTGGAGTGGTGAGACTAAACACCATCAGACAAATCATTGAGCAGGTATGGTATACAAAGAAGAAAATGCAGGTTTATGAAAATACTGTTGAATCATCAAACATTCATCCACCTCCCTGTTTCCTCAGGACCGTCATGCTCTGCTGGATGTGACACCCAAAGCTGTGGACACTCTAAACTACACCCAGTGGTATCCCATTGTCATCTTCCTGAACCCAGACAGCAAGCAAGGCGTCAAGACCATGAGGAGCCGCCTCGTACCCGGATCCAACCGCAGTGCTCGCAAACTGTATGAGCAGGCCGTCAAGCTGAGGAAGACCTGCTCACACCTTTTCACTGGTATGTTTTACTATGAAATAGTCTGGTACTCCGCAGCAATAAAGTCAATAATAATAAATGTATAATTGTTACAATGTGCTGTACACAGCTACCATCTGGTCATCAATTTAGGATCGCAAGAGCCAGCAGGTACATATACAAGAAGTATTTTAATCCCTCTGGCATACAGGCATTAAACACAAAATGGCTGTATTAGCACACTTGTTATTTTGTTATATGTGTTCTCTTTTATTATTTATATAACTTACTTGCTGCTTCATGCCCATCCCATAGAGGTAGGAGTGTAAATCACTAGTTTCTTCATGATATGGTATAGATCAGTGGTTTCCAACTGGTGGGTCATGGTCCAAAAGTGGGTTGTGGGTCCATTCTGGATGGACTGCAACTGATTGCAAAGAGGTCATGTTTGGAAAAAAAAACTTGTTTTATTTTTAAGTTTAGTGAATTTCCAGCAGAGAGGTTTTATTTTGAAGTGTCGATTCCTGCTGTAGAGTGAGTGACTAAACAGGACTTACGCAAGAAAAGCACATTATCACATTAGGGAATCTACTTGGAAAGACATTAAGGAATGAGTGTAAGCTTCTGTTTAGTTATTTGAGAGTAACAGGAACAATAGAGAGAATTTAGTTTTTGTTTTTGTTTGGTTTCCTGACAATCTACTGCTCCACAGTCCAGTAGGTGGCGGTCATGCATGTTAAAGCTGGTTTGCCAACTGCCATTAAACTTGAAGAAGAGTTAATGACAAATGGACCGTTAGTAAACAGAGACAGCAAACTAGCTCAACAACATGGCCACACAAGTGTGACGCTGAATACATTAAACTGTGGACGTCAAACCAATGACTAAGGAGAAATCTGGACCCCATGGCTGGACCAGTTGGGAACTACTGGTATAGATTCTCTGGACAATGATATGATATTTGCTGGTATTAAAAAGTTTGTTGGTGTATTGATTACACCCCTATGTAGGGGAAGAACAGGAGAGGACCAAGCGCCGAACCCTGGGGGACGCCTCTGGACAGAGGAGCAGGGCATCTAATATATTCTAATCAATCCACATTAAAGATTACGCATAGTAGCAATGGGCAAAAAAAGGATGACAAAAGAAAAATAGAGTAAGCAATAATGAAATACTTTTAAAAAAACATTTTTAAGATAAAGAAGAAGGATTCTTTGGCGATCACACCTTTACTTTTGAATAAATTTAGCAGTTTCTAGGATGGCAAGGTTGTTATTATGTCACGAACTTCATTTTAAGAGTGCTGCCGTGACTCATCAGGATTCACAGGAATTAACTGACACACTGTTTGTGATGTTTTGTCTTTTTTTTTCTTTTTTTTTTGTCTGTGTGCCCATCCAGCAACAATCGACTTGAATTCAGCCAATGACGCATGGTATGGCAGCGTGAAGGATTCAATTCGGGAACAGCAGGACAGAGCTGTGTGGGTGTGTGAGGGCAAGGTGAGTCTTATTATCTGTATGAATGACACTGCTGCAGGCATCTGTCAAAAATTTACATAGGCTCCAAAAGTAGACAGTTAAATATGAACTTTGGTATGCTATATGTGTGAGCTGTGTGTTGTAATAAATCCAGTATTAAGTCTGTATTGTCACTTTCTCTCCTCAGTTGGATGGTTCAGAGGAGGACCTGGATCTCCATGATGACCGCATGTCCTACCTATCAGCAATGAGTGCAGACTACCTGAGCATGGACAGCCGCCTGACCAGCGACTACGATGACACAGCAGACGAGGGTGGGGCTTACACTGACAATGAGCTGGACGAGACATTGGACGAGCCCCAGCCGGTGTCGGCTATCAGTCGATCATCAGAGCCTGTACTGCCAGATGAGGTGGGAATGCTGATATATTAAATAATGTACACTGAACGTGCTGTAGGAAATAGTCACCCTTTGAATTCTCACCATTGTTTTCTCATTGTCAGTTTTAAAGTCTGTGTTTCCATAATCTGACCCCAACAACCCTCCTGTGTCTGTGTGCGTGTGTGTGTAGAAGCCTCATCCTGAACCCCGGGCTCATATGAGGAGGTCAGGGAGCAGAGAGATGCTGAACAGAGAGCCCAGCCCTCCCCCTGCTTTTGTCCCCGAACCCCCGAAGGTGAGATCCTTCCCCTCTTTCCTCCCCAAAAACTCTACATCACTTTATCTACACTTTCTGGTAATGAGTATAAAGTAAACCTTGAAGGGTCAGTTCGGTATTTTTTAACCTGGACAATTTTTGAATTTGGTCCAGTAAATGAGGTCGCTGCAGGCGGCAGCCACACACAGGCTGCAATGTAACCACTTAGAGCATGTTTGCACTAGGGGTGTGCCATATCATCTTGTTCATGATGATACTGGTATATTTTTTCATATGATGTGAAAAATGTTTATTGTGATACTCACGATATTTCGGCTTGTTGACATATTGACTCTTACACACGGCAACAACTAGCATTGCTAAAAGTGAAATTATTACCGACTCTGCAGTGGTTCCAAAAAGAGGAGCAGCTTTGGTAGTGTGGAATAATTTATTGCGTCGTTAGGTCTGTCAACGACTTACCGCTCAGAGGTAACTCATTCATCCACTCTGCCGGCAGCAACACTGCATCTCTCTCTCTCCTTTCTCGCCTTGCGCACAGTGTAGTTTGTGTCGTCAAGTAGGGCTGCCACTAACGACTATTTTCATTGTCGACTAATCTGTCGATTATTTCTTCGATTAGTCGACTAATCATTTTATCGAAAAATGTGTTAAAATGTTGAAAAATGTCGGTTCTTTCTCGCCCAAACCCCAAAATTACGTCATCTAATGTCTTGTTTCGCACTCACGCCAAAGGGTTTTAGTTCACCATCACGGGAGAGTGTGTAAAGCTGCCAATATCTGAACGTAAGAAGCTGCAGAAAGAGTATTTTGGGGTACTTTTATAGTACTTTTCTATGAAAATGACTCAAACCGATTAGTCGACTACTGAAATAGTCACCGATTATTTTAATAGTCGATTAGTCATCGATTAGTCGACTAATCGTGGCAGCCCTATCGTCAAGAGATTAAACCTATGGTAATGTAAACCCACGTGACGCTTGCAGACATGTGAGATCATTTTTGTTTAGTTTTTACTGAATATTTGAAGGCAAACTGTAAAACTATATCACTTACATTGTTGCAACTCTTTTGCAACTTTTTTTTAAGTTAACAATTTTTAATTTTTATTTATTTATTTATTTTTTTTACAAATTTGTCATATCTTTATCACAAAAATAAAACCTTACTGTTAAAGAGTAAGATCCTTTTTGTTTGACTGAAAACAGCCTTGACAGAAACAAAGTAAAATTCACAAAAAAGTTTTGCTTTGTCTTTCCACTGTTTCAACAATCATCAACTCCATTTGAAATAGATGTCAAAATATACTGGCTGGTGGTCTGGTGGTTTTATCGATAGCAATTTCAGGGCTATTTCTGGTGAAGGATCTTGCTCTCTGACAAAAAGGTCTCTCTCTATAGATCCTTTCCACAGTGTTGTTGGACGCTTATTATATCTGAGCCTGTGAGTGGCAAAAACAAGCACTTGTAATGGATGTACTGATGTTGCACAAATGCCCAAAGTGGGTGCTGCCTGTTTCTCCGCTGCTGGTTGCAGCACTGACGCTCACTACTGAACCAGTTTCAGAAGTTGTTGATCCCATTAGTCACTCAGATACAACTACCCTTTAAATAAGTTTTGCAGGTTCCACCATTGTTTTAAATGTTTTTTTTTTTTGTTTTTTTTTTAATGTTTTGTTTTTGACACATTGCTGAACCTGAGCTGAAAAATCTTGTCTTTCGAAGATGCCGCAGTCTGACAAGGGAGTCATTCTGATATAAACCCAAACAGAATTTCATGAATACCAGCGAGGATATTTTTACCTCGTGTCACACTTTAGTTTTTCCATGTGGAGGTGTTTTAATTTGAAGTAGCACGATGCTGAGGCAGACCACCCTCACCAAGACATTGTCTGGCAGCTAAAGGTTTCAGATGGTCCAAAATATCACAAACAGACCTTTGCTGTGACAGGTGCGGGCTCAGACTCGGACTGACTCATCCCGAAGCTATGACTCACACTCCAGCAGCACCATCAGCAGCGATGCAGCCGGCGTAAACAAGCCGCTACCCCCTCCTGTAGCCCTGAAGCCCACCATCCCCCGTCTGATGCAGCCATCAGAGGAGCAGAGCCCAGAGGAGGACCCCGCCAGCAAATCCTTCCTGGGCAAGGTTAGTGTTATTATACTGCACTTTCAGACCAACAAAGTACTTGTGCAACAGATTGCTTTTGTGATTTATTAAATTTTAAATATCCCTTTTAATAAATACTCTTCCTGGCTCATCCAGCATTAAGAATAATTTTCTCTTATGCTTAAGACAGAGACTTTGACTCAGTTATTAAATGACTTTTTATTTCATTTTCCTCCTCTTTCGCTTTCATTGCTTCTATTATGAAATAGGGAATGGGTGACCAGGTAACTGAATGTGTCTGCATTCATCTTGAATGTTTGTAGCCCTCCTTTTATATCCATAAGAACACATCATCCATCATAATCGTGTCATCTTCACTTCAGGTTATCACACTCAAATGTTTCATTTTACAGTCACTTTTACATGAATCATGCCATGTGGGTGTGCAGTATCTACTATTTCCTGTCTAAAACGGACGTTGGTTAACATTTATTTTTCTCCTAGATCAAAGCTTTTGAGAAGATGGACCACCTGGCCCGAGCACAGAGGATCCTGGAGCTGCAGGAGGCAGAAAATGCTCGAGTCAGTGTTGTTTTTATTCATATTATGGTCTGAAGCAGTGTAGGAGTTGGGGAAGGAGAATTAGGGACCACTACTCAGATAGATAGATAGAGAGATAGAGAGATCATAGATCAAAATCAGGAAGACATTTACTACAACAGCAACTAGGATTACTAGGATTCCCCAACATTAGCATGTAGCTACATGTTGCAGTGTACCTGTAGCTAATAATGACTGTATTGCAGCACTTTCTTCCAATGAAAATCACCAAGAAAAGCCTCGAAACGCAACCAAATATGTTCCAGCAGGAAATGTCATTGGAAATCAGGGAGAAATTCACAACATCACCAACCAAGATTACATGTTTCCCTGCCTTTAGCATGTAGCCACATGCTGTAGTGTTCTTGGAGCAGGGGAATGATTGTGTATAGCACTTTATACCATGATAAATCACTAATAAAAGCTTCTAAACACAGTGGACATGTTCCAGCAGGGATTTGATTCAAAATCAGGAAGAAATTTACTATAACAGCAACCAAGATTACAGGTTTCCCCAACCTTAGCATGTAGCTACATGTAGCAGTGTAGGCTCATTAATGTAAACACTTGCAGTAGCTGCCTGGAGTAGATGACCATTTAAAGAAATCGTCACAAGCTGGTATCAGCTTGTAGCCAAAGTAGCAAAAAATAACATTGGAGAGTGTATTCAAACCGGTTTGAAGATTAAGATTTTTACTCACAGGGATCACGTCTACGTACGTTTATCTCATTAATCAAACTTAGGCCACGTGTAATATGAACATCCGTCATTGTAACATTATACATTATGACAGAAAATAAGGAAAGATGCATTACTCAGATCAAGGACTGTGTATTCTGTCCCGCATCTTTCACTGAAATTGCTGTAGGAGATTAACTCTTTACAGCTGCCAATAATTCTTTCAAAGTACAAGTGGTCATGTCAGTATTGTCTTATGACAAACTTTTCCTTTAAGCACAGAGTTGGAGAAAGCTGCAAGAACACTTGCAGCCTCTTGGGGTCCATGTTAGGATGTCTTGTGGTGTTTTTTTATTATTTATTTAGTATTCGTTGTGACATATCTGGGTCTGTTTTCCTCTCTCTGCACAGTTGGAAATCGCCCAGAAGCATCCAGACATCTATGCCGTCCCAATGAAACTGCCAAAACCCAACCTTAACCGTCCTCAGCCAATAGGGTGAGAGCAGTAAAAATGACATATGTATCAAGATGCTGTAGATTATTAAGTTTAAGTGTTATTAAAGGAAAGCTAAATTGCTGTCTGTGTGTTTGTCATCAGTTCAAGCTCCAATCCCGAGCAGCAGACTCCCTTCAGGCCACCGTACTCAGAGTCCAGAGGATACGAGGACGATGAGTACCGCAGACAGCTCGCCGACCAGACAAAGAAAGGATACTACAATCCTCAGAAATACAATGACACTGAGCTGTAGGCTGAGAAGTCAGTAAGTGACATCACCACTGCACACGGCTGGATTCCTCTCGCGTCATCGCCACAAGCAGACAGCATTTGTTGCCTTGGTAACCACTCATGCAGCTTTGCCTCCATGTAAACTCTCAGAACTTTGTAGTCAGATTCCGGGAAAAATGTCAATGATATCAGACACTTTTAAATACTGTTGTCTCACTACTCTGCAAATGTCCTACTGATCCAGGTGACACACAGAATATTCTTATAAAGAGTGTATTTTGGAAAGTTTACCTTCACACAAAAGAAAAATGGCTGATTTTTCTGACATACCATATCACAGACATGATGTTTTTAGTGTGTATATACTCTTTTTGTGTCTGAAGAGGTTTTATTTTCCACCACTACACTAACATCTAGCCCCGTTTTTGTCTCTCATGAATTACCATTGCATTGCGTCACCAAACCACCAAGTTTTTCTGAAAAATATATATATTAGATATGATTTTTGAAAAGACCTTTTTTAAACTCTTGTTGTCGTTGTTGTATTTCTGAAGGTATTTCCAGGATGCACATATTGCCAGCTGTTCCAGCTACCGTCTTTGTTTCGATCAGGAAAGAGTCTGAGCATTTTGGGAATACCTTTTAGAACTTTTGTAGGCGCCATCTTGGGTTTCTCAGAGGTCGCAGGTCGATGTTTTTCAGAAAAACCAAACCTCTGTTACTGGACTGTACTGGTAAGGGAGAAGGCAGAAACTGGAGCTAACACCGTGCTGCAACCAAACCATCGATATGATACTGTAGACTGTGTACAGTATCTAGATTTTACATCCTATTTCGTGCATTTTTTTGTGTGTGTGCCACCGATGTAATAACCCTTCACATTGTTGACTGGCTCGTTTGAGGCACACTCATACAAGGACAATGTAAAAATCAGACAGTGTGTCAGTACAGGTGTCAGCAGCTGCGCTGATGTCAAATAGGTGTTAGTCTTCCTCTTGTTATCACTCTCCTACCAAGTCAAGATTTATTATACCTCTCTACATTCCTGATTGGACATTTGTATGTATACACTGTGTAATATGTGTGCGATCTGGGAAGCGGCATATTTTCAAGTGCCTTGTAGCTCTGATGTAAGCTCGACAGCACGAGGTTCTTAAATTGACAAGACCTCACTTTTTCATACTCATGAGTTAAAAAATTACAACATACGGAAGTCAAAATTGCAACATGAGGCCCTGATCACCCAGGATGCATTTTGCAGGCTGCAAAACACGAGGTGCGCCACACAAAAATGAAATGCCTGCTGCGCCTTTTTGTTGCTGCCAGGCAACCACCCCATCACCTCCTAACATTCCCATGTACTCAATATACTGTTTATTTATTTTATTTATTTGACAGTAATTCGTATCTAGTCCCTAAAATGTTCACACAGAGGGTACCTGCTGTAGCTCTGGTTGAGGGTATCAGTAAATGTGTTGGACACAGGGAAACAGAGACCCTAAAAATGAGGGTAGGTCACAGGCCGTCTCCAGGCATGTTTTACGATGACTCGGGGGCAGTTTGTCAACCTGCTGTCTATGATCAGGCCGTATAGCTCTGTGTATCCAGCAACTGCTCTGGCAAAAAACGCCAGGCGCTTAGAGCGCAGAAATACAAGGCACGTACTAACATAAAAACCCCATGCAAAAATCTTTATTCTTATTAAATCAATTGCAAAAGGCACCTCCAGCTGCTAAAACACATCCTGTGTGATCAGGGCCAAACTTGTCCATCAGTCAATGCAGTGCACTTCCATAAAGTAGGGAGACTGTGTAGGTGTATGTAAAGCATTTCTGTATTTAAGTCAGCTGGAACAGGCGGACCAGATAAATGACGTCACAGATTTCACTGTTAAAATATATCATGAACAGGATGTTCAGATGATGGTGTGAGTAATTAAAGGTCTGATGTGTAGGATTTAGTGGCATCTAGTGGTGAGGTTGCAGAACTCAAACTTCTCCCACATGCCAAGCGTGCAGGAGAACTACGGTGATTGATGTGACAACACAAATGGCCCTATCTAGAGCCAGTGTTTGATTTGTCCGTTCGGGGCTACTGTAGAACAACATGGCGGACTTAGCAGGAAAGGACCTGCTCCATATGTAGATATAATATCATTCTAAGGTACAAAAACAAAAATAAAAATACAATGGTTCTTATTTCCAGGTTATGAATATTATATACCATTTCAGCCAATAGATGCCCCTAAATGCTACACACTGGACCTTTAAGATTTGAGCTGGGTTTAAGGGGTTGAGCACAGCATAAAGCTGATGTATGTTTGTCTTTATTATCTGCTTGCAACCA
>NC_065514.1:11874069-11917884 GCF_006386435.1 Epinephelus moara | reverse complement strand
TGTGGTAATCTGTCTTCTGCTGTCATACTGTAGATGTACATGTTTACATGACAGTGTACTGTACAGATTAAGGCAAGTCAAGTGATATCAAACAGGATACAGAGAGGAGAAAGGTATTTAAAACAACGAAAAGATGGATGGACGGTAGTAAAGATGGAGAGTGATTTGAAGAAGTGTGAGTTCAGATGTAGACAGGTTGCTCCTGTGCTGTCAGCAGACGGTACATTGCTGCAGGCATCGTCTTCATGTGGATCTGGAGCAGAAAGAAACCAAAGATTTAACGAGCAACACAACAAAAAGACGTTGCTTGGGAAAAAAAAAAAAAAAGCTAATTAAAGTGTCTGCATCTGAACATGCAGGACTGTTTCTTTTTTCTATTTATATTGTGTCAAATGTCCAAAATAAGTCATAGTATAGTATGTTATAGAAAATATCAGAAAAAAGTCACAGTGCAGTATGATACAAAGTGCCATTAAAAAAAGTTATGGTACAGTATGTCATAAAAAAATGTTTTAAAATGTCTGTGTAGTATGTTGTTAAATCCAGCCTCCATTTACTTCAATTCAATTCAAATTACAAAAGTTATAGAAAATTATAAAAATGTAAAAAACAAAAACAAAAACAAAAACATAGTAAGGTATGCTGTAAAAGGTGTCAGAAGAGTCATAGTATAGGATGTTATAAAAATGTCATTAAAAAGTCATAGTGTATGTTATCAAAAAATGCCCAAAAAGTTCTATGTATTGTATGTTATTGAAAATATCAAAGAAGGCATAGTATGTCCTAAAAATGTTACCAAAAAAGAAAAACTCACAGTTTAGTATGTTACAAATGTCATAAAAAAGTCATAGTGTAGTATGTTACATGGTACAGTATGTTTGTTAAATCCAGCCCCCTTTACTTCAATTTTATTTCAAATAGAAGTCATAGTATTTTCTAAAAATGTGGGGAAAAAAAAAGATCCGTGTATAGTGTGCTTCAAAAAATGTTTTAAAAAATTCATAGTATAGTATGTTAGAACAATGTGATCTAAAATTTATAGTATGTCATTAAACCCACCCACCTTTACTTTAATTCAATTCCAAATAAAGTAATAGTATTTTTTAAAAATGTGTTATATATTATTAAAAAAAAGTCAAAAACACCCATAGCATTGTGAAAAATTAAAAAATAGTACCATATAGTGTTACAAATGTGATCATGGTCATTTGACAAATGTTTTAAAAAGTGTTACAAACTGTCAATATGTCAAAATATTAATATAGTATAGTATGCTATAAAAATGCCCAAAACAGCTATAGTATAGTGCATTATGAAAAGTAAGGGGGGAAAAAGTCATACAATAAAAAATGCCCCAAGAAAGTTATAATATATATATATATATATATATATATATATATATATATATATATATAAGTATAGTATGTTATGAAATGGCCATAGTACAGTATATAATAGAAAGTTGTTGTTTTTTAAAGTTATACTATAGTATGTTATAAAATAATGCCCCCCAAAAAGTTCAGTGTATTGAATGCTTAAAAAATGGCCATAGTATAGAATATAATAAATAGTGAAAAATATATATATATATATATATATAAATAAATAAATATAAAATAAATAAATAAATCATACCATAGTATGATTTTAAAAAAATGCCCCAAAAAATTCAACGTATAGCATGTTATAAAAACCGAAAAATAAAAAGTCACACTATAGTTTGTTATTAATAGTTATATGTTATAAAAAAACATAATGATCATAGTATTGTATGTTACAAAAGTTATAAAAGTCATGTCATAACATATGTTTAAAAGGGCCATAGTATAGCCATAGTAAAATGTTATAAAAAAAAAATCAATTAAAAAAGCCATAGAATAGTAATTTAAAAAAAAAAAAAAAAGTCAAAATGACCCATAGTATAGTATGTAAAAAAAAAAAAAAGTAGAACTTACTGGCAGACTTTGTGTAGGAACAAATGTTTTTGTATGTTTCAGAAAGTCTTTATCTTGATTTTAAACAGACACTCAGAGCTCCTACCTCTCCCATGGCATTAGACAGAATCTGAACGATCTTCTCGTGAGGCGTTGCCACGACGCTTTGGCTGTTGATCTCAATGATGCGGTGACCGACGCGGACGCCTCCTCTCTCAGCGATGCCTCCCCTCATCAGGCTGCAGATCTGCACACAGAGAACATTATGAACTCAGGAGAAGACTCCCAGTGACAGTCACTGAGACTAATCATGAAAATACTGTAACTGTGTAACAATCACTACTTTATGTCTGTTGCTAAGAAACTCGCACTGGTTTTAGAGCACATTACTCCACAGCAGGACCACAATTCAACCACATCCTCTGCGTGCGTGTGTGTGTGCTATAAAGGAGGTGATCAGCCCCCACACTCACTATGCCATTCTGGACACTGAAGCCCAGCTGGTATCTGAGGTCCGGCCTGCGGATGAGCACCATGGTGACAGGAGGACACCTGACGATGTTCATCTTGATCCTGGACTGAGACTTGAGACCCTGAGGAGAGACAGAGCCTCATTAGCTACAGGAGACAGACATCACAAAGGTAAAACCATGCAGTGGAAGATGAGGAGATAGTTAGGGCTACCATGTGCCCGCGTTATAACGAGACTAAAGGGCCGTCCAATACCACAAATTATTTGTCCTGCTAACAGGCACGGTATGTGAAATAGGCCTATGGATAGCCTACAAGGTAAATAGGAGGATGAATGTAGTATGTAGAATGCAGTCATTTGTAATGGTACTATGAACTTTTTAGGACAAACAACAATAAACACAAAAAACAGACAAAAATAAAGCATTTAAGAACATAGCCTGGCCAAACATGGCCAAATCAACTCTGAAGGTCTACACTTGGGGGACTTGGGGGAGCCAGTAGAGCTGGGGCCACTGAACGGTCCCTCCAGGTTCCCTTACAGTCAAAACAGCGGCAAAGACAACAAAAAATGGGGATTTATTAATCTCATACTGTGCTTAACTTTAGTCGATCACAACATATCGGGAATGGAAATAATCTGCAGATGCTCCAGTCTAAAAGGAGACCAAACTTTTCTATGGATGTCAGTTTTTGAGACACAATGAAAGCCAAAATGTGGCCTTCATCAGACTACATAAAATTCGTTGTTTTTAGCCGAGACAATTTCCACAAATCTTGCAGCCACTTTCAGCTGGCTAGGAGGAGTGAGGAGCTAGCAGACAATAAAACAGTTTAGTTTTTTGAACTGTTGTGGATCACTGTGAGCTACGAGAGGTCCTTGAGCTACCAGTCATAAATGTGCACACAAAATATTAGGCTGATCGGTCCAGTAGTTTGCAAGATTAGCTGTAGACAGACAGATACACTCATGACCCAACCCATGATCCCCTCCAGGCTCATACCTGTCAGAGATAAAAACGAACAAACAACAGAATTAAGTAACTGTAACGCCAGCTTACCTTGATGATGCTCTGACAGGTGCTGAGCGGTAAACCCACCAAACTCGTTCCGTTTATGGTCATGATCTGGTCTCCGATGTTTAGTCGACCAGACTTCTCAGCCGGACCAGCGTGCATCATGCTGGCAATGATGACGGTGGGGAGGATGGACCCCCAGCCCGACTCCACGATCACCACACCCAGGATCTCTCCTTTCTGCTTCTCAATGTAAACCTGCAGAGAACCGCGTACAGATTTATTCGTACAACTTTTCAAAGACAGATTACAGTGAACTCATCGCAAAGTAATTGTTTGTAATGTAACCATTTTGAAAAGGACTTTTGTCTTGATGAATAAACTATGGAAACATAACATTCACAGTTCAAATTCAGGAATATATCACCACCAAAATGAACATTTTTATATCAATAACTTGGATATATTTTTGCTGTTGTTAAAGGTGGCACCTTCACTTCAATTTATCATGAAGTTTGGATTCTGCTATCACCGGAGATATGCGAGAAAAACAGAATTTTCTTCATACATGCAGCACTACACAGGGTGAGTAACTGATGACAAATGGTCATACAGGGGGTGAAGTATTTCTTTAAAATCCCTCTTATTGAATTAGTCATCCAAACAACCTGAAACAGTGACGCTGAGCCCACTCTGAGCTTTTCGCAGACGACTGCACAATTCTGAAAAATGTGAGCAGACGGGAGGCGTTTGAAGCAGTGTGATGGGGGGGTCTCAGGTCAGACCAGGTTGAGCATCTCTAATTCACCTTCATAATGGGGCTAATGACATCTGATTTTTTAAAACTGTCACACAGCTGTGACTCCAAAACCAGCTGCTCATTTGAACCACTGGAAGGCAAACTAGCAGAGTCGGTTGAGCAGAAAAATAATGGCACTGGCTCATTAGCGTCCAAATATTAATTAACATGACTTGACCTGAACTGAGGGGATGTGTTGTTTTTACATGTACAGAAGGTTTAGACATCACACAACATATAAAAGGGTGTCAATATGTGGAGTGGTATTTTGTATTAATTACAGCAGCGGTTTAGTTTTGAGAAGAAACTCAATTTAGGCACAGAGTAAATTAAAAACTCCTGTGACTGTGCTGCCACCTGCTGGTTCACTCACATCTCTGCAGTTCTCTGACTTTGAGAAGTGGATGAGGTCGTCGTTGTACATGTCCTGAGTGTTGAGCAAGTCGCTGTACTCCCTCTGGCTCAGATCCTCGGGGTCGATGCCGTTGGCCCTGAGGAACTCCTGGTAGGCAACGCTGAAAGACTGACCGATAGACTGAGCTATCAGCTGGGCCTGAAAGAGAGGAAGATCAGGACGAGAGCTAACTTTAATTGACCCTACACAGACAAACTGAGCACAGACCTCCTGTTTAAAAGGCTTGTTTACACCCCATGCTCAGGAGGACCATTCTTGACATTCCTTAATTGTCCTCATCTTACCTCACCCTAACCTAGACATTATTCTAACTTCATCTCTAAAATCGAGTCTTAAAGACCCTGACGACGCACTTTCTCAAACAGCTTCTTGCTGTGTGTACTTGGTCCTACATGAAAAGAATTCTGCGAACGTTAGAACAGATTTGGATATTTCATCTAAGTTCTCCATCTGTGCTCTCCTTACTGATTTTTAAGTGGGCGAGGTTGGGCTGTGAAAACTAAAAAAAACACGGGATGTCACACGCTGTACTTCCATGCACTAATTGGCGAGTTGTTTACTTATGTTGGCAGAGCACACCAACACATAATGAAGTGGAATAGCTGAGTTTCTGAGTGTTAACCTCTAAATAAATAAAACAGAAGAATGTTTGGTTTTTTTTAGCAATGAGCATGTATTCCTAGATTTAAGCAACTAACTTAGTAAGTGCTATGTTATTATTATTAATAAAGGGAATGTTGGACAAACCTACAAAAATAAGACCAAGGTTGTAATACACCAGGATATCCGTTAAACTGCAGCTCCTCCAAAGGCCAAATTCTCTGACCTCCTCTCTCAGAACAGATTGAACAGACTGAGTATTTTTATGCATAATAATTTAGGGTGTCAGGAGTGCCTCTCCTACTGCTAATGTATTTCAGAGTAGCAGATATTCGGGTGTAAATGAGTACTCTTTTTTAACCGAGGTGTCTCTGACATGTTGAGCCTTGCCTAGCCCAAACACTGGAAGCAGGTGGGAATTTCTAACTTCACTTAATCAAACATGGCTTCTAACAGCACCACAGCTGTCATATTTACACGTTATACTTCATCTCTGTCAACAGGTATCTGCATATGAATGTGAAATCTGTACGCAATAGGACAAAGTTTTGGTATCATAAGTGTTCTGATTTCCTTTTGTAGTCCAAATAGTATTGAGCAATCACATTTGAGCAGGATTTGGTAGCATGTAAGTAAATCATACGTGTGGAGAGCAAAAAGCCTGGACCAAAATGCAATCCAGGAACCCATCATCTATCGTCTGCGCAGGATTTTTTTTAAATTAAATTGTCTGTATTCATAAGCAGATACCTGTTTATAGAGATTCATCATCTCTCATCTCAAGTTATTAATCTGACCGTAAATAAAGACCAGCGCATGGAAGATGAAGTCTAGGCTACACTAGAACTCCAATGCACCCAGAGGCTGATTTGTTGTAAGACTGACAGCCAGTGGGTTCTGGGACTGCGTTGTTCTCATCAAGTTGACATTGAAAATCTGATATTGTGACTTAAAGGGGGGGTAGTCAGTTTTCTGCCTGTCCCACCAGACAAGTATGGGCATGTTCATGCACTTCATATACTGTGTTTATCAGACAACAAATGAGACAAAAATTAACTAGCTAGCTACCCCAGAGTCCCTCTGCCTCACTTCCCGCCACTGTGGACTGCTTTAACAAGGGGAGGGCAGCTGGACAGGGGCCATGTTAACACAAATTCAGCAGTCACAGCGGGCTGGTGACTGTGGGTCTAACCTGTGAAACAGCAGCAACAGAGTCTGGGCTGACCAGTCCCCCTGTGCTGGCTTAGTTTGAGTTGCTACAGCCACTGACTGAGGGTCTGTCTCCAGGGCCCACTCTCCTGTCTGTAGTGATGAAGAGTGAGGTGGAGGACACACTGATTAGATGTTCTAGCTAACGTTAGCTATGTAAACATGAACTTGAAGCCAGAGCTGTGAGGCTTTGGCTCCGGTTAACAGAAGGTTAAACTATTAGCAACATTTTCTCTCCATTTCTAAAATGTTTTGCAGACACTGACGTGTTTTATCACGTTTAAGATCAGACGCTCTTTAAGACTCTTTTTGTTAACAACATACGTCTTTTTCCAAATCCAAAAACTAGAGTGCTGAAATTTAAATTTGGGATGTCATAGGGTATAAAGTCTACTACTGCTCCAAAGAAAATGAAGTGGGAAAGATGTTATAGCTGACACTGAGAGCACCCAGGGGAATGTTCTGAGTATATGAGGGACATTTTGTGTTTCAGAGCTGAGAACACTACAATAGAATAAAGCTCATTTGGGTATAAAAAAGAAAACAAACATTCTGTGGGTCCACAAAATCAGTCTCCCATTCACTGATTAAGGAGCAGCTCCAGACTTTATATCTTAGGACATCACAAGTTTGAGATTTACTCCTCCTCCTCTTCAAGAGTGTAGCTCATGTTCACATATATTTATTGAACTTCCCTAGGCCATGTTAATAATACACTAGAAGTCTTAATTTAGGTGGTGTTCCCCTTTAACTGCTCCTGGAAGTCCTGTCCTAATCACTAAGTTCACAGTTTCACTCTAAACAATATCCAGGTGATTCGTAGATGTACATGCAACTAGCTCACAAGCTAACAAGCTAACAACATGTAAACAATGAGCTGTGGAAATGTGTATTTTTGCTTTTGGTGAAGGCTAGCAAGTTTCCCTGCTTCCAGTGTTTGTCTTGCTGGGAGTGAGATGAGAAGAGTTTCAGGTCCAGAATAACTTTTCACAAATCTCTAGTGTATTTAGAAGATATGTCTGAGTGCTGTTTTAGTAATGCCACAGTCAACCATGGGGATTTCTGTTAGCTCATCCCACCTCAGCTCACAAATGTAGATTTCCTGGTTTCAGTTCCTGCCCAGACAGTGGCAAGCAATACACCCAATCTTCCAAGCAGTGTGATTTATATGCTAGTAGATTCAAATAATAACAACAACAACAGATTAATAATTAATAACTCACATCCTCAGACTCGAAGACGTGGCAGATCATCCTGTACAGCCGTCTGTCGTCGTGGTTCATGGTGGTTTGCTCAGCTGTGTGGTCCAGGTTTTCCTGTGCGCTGCGGGAGCGCACCATCTTCCCCCGGGCCATCAGCACCACCATGTTACCGATGTCAGCTATGTAGGAGATCGTCCTCAGCGGCAGGTCCATTAGAGACTCCTGACGATCCAAAAAAGACATCTTAATTAATCATCGTCTCTCTTTGTATGCTACTAAGAGATTTAAGGTATATGTTGATGAAGTAGGGTCAGAATTGCTTGTTATTATTTTTATACCTGAGTGTCTGCATTGAGGACTTTGATCCTCTGCGTGGACATGAACAGATCGACCTCAGCAGTGGACGGAGCCTCGCTGTCGGGGCTCTGTACAACCGTAAAGAAACAACAAGTGAAAAGAAGAAGCAACAGGTTGACGAACGACAGCGAAGAAGATCAGAGCGGGCGTCACAACTGTCAAGAGCCATCAAATCTAATAGCTACGGATAAGACTAATGTAAGATAAACACAGATATCTCACGCAATCTACACGCAAAAGAATACAATCAATGTCAATCACACCTACGCCGATGTTCCCCTCGTCTATCATTAGCGTTTGACCCTTAAATTTCTGTACATTTAAGACATCTTGTACATGAAACATACAATTACAGAGAGACGAAGAGAACAAACTGAACAAACGTACCTTCTTCCTGTTCTTCGCCTGCTTCTGTGCAGCCTGCAGTGATCAGAAAGCAGAATAGAAACAACACATCAAGACAACAGCATAAGAAAATAGCTTAGAGTGGATCGACAACAACCCAATCGCCTCATTCACCGCCTCCATTCCGAATGACAAATTAAGGGACAAAAGGACCTTAAAGGTGTACGTTGTGTGTGTGCATGTTGAGAGATGGTGATGTTGCTGTCTATCACATCTGACAACAGCAGGCTGCCAGAGGCCCCTACAGCCAACATGATCAAAAGTTTCCTCTTCATCAGTGTGACACAAACAACCCTGAAGACAGACAAGCGGTCGCATGTGTTTGTGCCAGACGCCTCCTGACAGCTCAGGGTTTGTGTTTACAAATGTTGGCTTGTGCCACCATTTACTCTCTAAACTGCGTCTGTGTTGTTTTAAGGTTTATAATCCAAATCTGTCTGCTCACCTTCATCAGCAGGGATGTGATTAGAGTGGATTTAATCTGTGAAATCAAAAAGGACTGTAGCTTTTACCTGGATCAGACTATAGCTTATTTCAACAGAGATGGCGCTTATATGGAAGCTTTATTTAGGCTCAAACAATTTAGACTTGTTATATTAAAACTGCATTTTTAAAGATGTGATTTTCAAGTTGCGAAAGCTGCACTTTTAATGACTGAACTGTGTGAACATTTTGGCCAACAGCCACCGGATATAACACTGTCGCAAATTTAGTCAGATGTAATCAATCACTGTTAATGTTAATATGTTAACAGCCATTTTGACTTGTTGCAGTAGGATAAGCAATGGTGTTACTAAGGCATTAATAATGTATTAAACGTAGTATGCTGAAAATGAAAATGTGACATGAGGCATTTTTGCTAATTTCTGAGATTTTATAGACCAAACAATTATAGCTTAATCAAGAAAATAATGTGCAGATAGGTCAATCAATAACGGAGAAAATCAATAGCTGCTGCCCTCGACCATGTATGCAATGTAAAAACTCTTCTTCTGCTGAACTGAAATCTGACATGTATAAATGGTGATATTCAGACTTCTATTAAAGCTGACACATAATGCCAACTACAATGGATGAGCAAGCACACCAGTATCTGTGTCAGTATTTGTATCTGTACTCTAAATGGCTGGGGTTAAAACTGCACAAAAAACTAAAACTGTAGGTGGGGCCTCATCTGAGGTTGCTATTCTAAGCCTGGGATTGATGTGGGTTGATAAGATGTTGCTATATCTATTATAAAACTATTTACAAATCAGCCTCAAATTTAAGCCTTAGATTTCTCATTAACACAAGAGTAACATAAGTTAGATTATCTTTCATCCCAAGTACAGATATTGACATATTTTACTCAGATGATACTCCTGCTCGTAAAAAGTGCATTATCTGTACCAGATACTTGCTTCATCCAAGTATTCTGCTCAACCTTACTAACTAGTATTCATGGGTTATGGTCAGGAAAGTTGTTCTGGGCTGACATTGGACAAGAGGCAGGGTATACCGGGACAGGTTACCAGACTATCACAGGGCTGACACGTAGAGACACACATTCAATACTACGGCCAATTTAGAGTCACCAATTAACCTGCATGTCTTTAAACTGTGGGAGGAAGCCGGAGTACCTGGAGAAAACCCAAGCTACCCCACCCCAGGTTCGAACCAGGAACCCTTTTGCTGTGAGGTGACACTGCTAACCACTGCACCATTGCGCCACCTGTATATTACATGCACCTTCTTTTTTTTTTTAAAATCTAGACACGTGTAAGTAAACTTATTTTAAAACACAATTTGTGTCATATCTGGGCCACTATTCTCAAGCTTTACATCCCAGCATATCAGGGTGTCCCATTTCACATTTCCATTATTTCTCATGAAGTGTACTTGTATTTTTTTTTTATCTGTTTTTGTGAATGAAAATTGAATTTGATGTTGAATTTGAGCCTGGCTTTTCACTAAAAAAGATGTGTCTTATTGTATCTATGATGCAATAAATTTATGTCTTAACAAAATGTAAGGTCAAGTGTTTTAGTGCCATTTTAAATGTTAATTTTAAGAATATTTCTATGGTTATTATTCTATGATATGATTCATATCGTCTTATGCCTATTTCAGACTGGCTCCCAGACACTCTCTGAGCACAGAGCAACCTCAACAGTTTTTGTCACCTCAACCACGCTGCACACTGATCATCATGAACTCAGGATGAACTGCTGAACTGTGGTGGACGCTACATTATATCACTCTGTTAAGGGCAGCCATGTCACCTCAAGTATTTTATTTCATTTCATATATGGCAACATCTTATATAACAAACAGAGTCCTTCTTTATATACAGTCCTGGAACTTCCTGTCAGCTTAAGCTCCTGAACTGAGTGTCCTCGTTCAGAAAAGAGATTTTTACACACAGACTTTTATGTTATTTGTGTTTAACAATTGAACTGAGTTTGTGAGCTAAGAATTATCAGCTCCAGTCTGGACCATTAGCTACCTATTAACTCTTATTAAGTTTACTTTTTTACATCTAAACATTAACAGCCATTTTTTCGATATATATTAAATGTACTGGCAATTTCTTCATCTCTGTATTTTATATATGTAAGGGTGCATGTATGAGTTTATTTTAAACCCATAATCCTTTCCTCAGTTTGACACAGGCTTACAGATTTTAAATGTGGAAAAAAGGAGTAGTGGCATCAGATCGCTTCTCTGCATCACCCCCTTCCTTGAGTCAGATCCCTGTAAGTGAGATGCCAGCTCACCTAGCCCGTTAGATAGCAATCCTCCTCTCTGTCCTTTCCACTCGAAAAAAGTAAAATGACTTATTATGTATCCCACTCATCATTATGCCATCTTTAAATTTCTCCCTCCCTGTAGGTTTCTCAGACCTTAACGGAGGCGATGTCCTGGATCTGTCAGTCACCCATCCAGAAAGCAGAGTTGGGCTCAACTCGTGTCCTCTTCCTGCCTCTGACTTTCTCCGCTCGTCTCTTCGAAATGGCAACGTGCTACTGCCCATTTCTCCCACTCACACTGTTCTGTGTTTGAATGCCACACTGTCACTGTAAGCCATCTTTTACACTCACTCCCTGACACCACCGGCCCTCAGCTGAGTCAAACTGCACTCACACAGGGAACGCAAAGATTCTTCTCATGTCAACAGCAAAATACAACAAATGTGAAATAATATCTCATACAAGTCCCATTTATATGCACTGATATACTTAGTTTAATCCCTGTGATGGATGTTAGAAATGTTTTTCCTTTGCGTGATGTGTCTGACATCATGCACTGCGACTGGAGCAGAAAGCGGGGTCTACAGTCTCCAGGGTCTCGCAGCCTTGATCAAGAGTTTATATAACGTTCGAGTGGAGCTGAGGAGAAAATCCTGTATGACTGCGGATCAGGAGCGGTGATGTGTGGATGATTCATTGTGCACAAACCCGGAGACTTTTCGCCCGCTGGCTGTGCTGCCTGCTGAGGGTTTCTGACTTTAAAAGACCCAAATATGAAGTGAACCTCAGTTACATCACTGATGATTCGTCCAAGTGTGTTAGAAAATGTAGCTCCAAACCAAGGAGATGCAGATTTAATCTTTGAGCTCCCTGATATCTGTTGTAAAGCACTATTATTAATTAAAAAATGTTGGTTGTGAAAATGATCTTACACCACATTGTCTGACAGTATCACAAAAGCCACATCCCCACCAAAATGTTTTGGTATAGTACCTTAAGAAACAAAAGTAACCCTAATGGACATGTACCTAGACCCTGGATCCGTTTAGCATTTCCACCCCAGACAGCACTCTTAAATGTAGGCAGGGCTTTTTTACTCACTGCCCCATCCAGCTCTCGCTGCGTTTCCTCTTCACCAGTGATACAGAGGAACTTCTGCACCTCATTTATCGTCCACAGAAAAGGCTTGGCATGCCGACATTTTTAGAACAAAACAGGACAGGTTGCAGTGAGAGTCTCTCTCCATGGAATATTTAAAAACAGCGGGTTTGTGCAATGAGCCTCAGGCAAGAGCAGGGTGTAGAGCTACCGGAGCTTACCGGAAAGACACCTGAACGTCATGTTTTTCCTCCAACTGGGCAAATAGATTTCACAGTTCACATAATCCAGTGTAAATGTATTCACATTTTTTAAATGCTTAAGGATCAAATCATCACTAAAGCCCATCTCATAGAGACAAATGGAGTGGTCAGAGTTGTCATATTGACATTTAAGGTGTGTTAATTGCGTCACATCGTCACTTCATGCACATGCAGTAACATGCAAGAAAACATTCCACCTTAAAGTTGCCAGTAGCTGTCAGCAGAAGCCTTTTAACAGCAGGGTGCAGCAAAACATCCTTTCATTTTATAGTGTTAGTTTACTAATGTATGGAAAACTCTCCACAGTATGAACAGTGGTTACATAACCTTCAAAACCAGCCACAACTCAGCCCTGAGCAGAGTGACCGTCCTCTACTGACCAATCAACAGACTGCAGTGTTCACAGCTTTACCTTTTAGTACCAGATCTGTGTGCTAGGTACCCCAACAGAGGGGGGACCAAAAATGGTGACCAAGTTCTGTTGGTACCATCCACAACTTTTCAAGATGGAAACGGAAAAATAATCGTTCTAATGTGTACCAAACTGAACTGAACTGAACCGGACTGCTCGGTGGAAACGAGGCTTATGTATATCTGCTGTGTCAGCTTGTTTCATCTCTATACTGAGGCTACATGATGGTTATACTTAGTGAAACGCTGAACCTTAGAGTCCGTGTTTTTAAGGTCCAGTAAAATAGGCATACTCTAGATTTGGTTTCCCCAAATTCAGCCTGAAATAGGCAGAGATTGTACCAGTAAAATTAAAAACTAATAATGGAGTATTTTCTAACAAGTTAAAGGTTAACTTTGGTCTTTTTCAACCTAGATCCTATTTTCCCATGTTTTTGTGTCGAAGTGAATAATGGGAATAAACAACTTTTATAACTGGTCCAATACTGAGCACAATACCAGCAGCTGCGAAACAGGCTGCAACATAACTTCAATGGACAATTGCACGCCATCAATTTACATCCACTTAAAGTACTTGTTTTTGCCACTGACACATTCAGAATATTTTAAGTTTCTGAAAATATTATGGAAAAAATCCCTTAAGAGATAGACCCTTTTGTTAAAGAGTAAGATCCTGTTTGTTTAAACAGAAACAGCGCCTAAACTAAACCCACAAGACTCAATTTGAATAAACAGTAATTTAATTATCATGAAACCCACTCTATTTAAAGTGTATAGAAACAAAATAACTCACATCAAATGTCCTGGTTCATTTTCCACTGTTCCAACAATTACTAACTGTGGTTTGGTTGAAATAAACCCTTAATTCACCCAGTTAGATGTGAAAATGTGCTGGCTCTATACACGCCAAAATGACTGTTTATTCAAATGGAGTCAGGTGGGTTTGGCTATAGTGATTTTGGGGACGTTTCTTGTTAAACAAAAAGGATGTTACTCTTTAACAAAAAGGTCTGTCTCTATAGAGATCCTTTCCATAATGTTGTCAAACACCTAAAATAACAATCTGAGCCTGTAAGTGGCAAACACAAGCACTTTTTATGGACACAAGTTAACAGTGGAAACATGTCCAAAGTGGTGGCATTGCAGCACTCTTGCTCATTATTGAACCAATTTCAGAAATTGTCCTGTCCCTTGGTCACACAAAAACGTGGGAAAATAGGGTCCAGGTTGAAAAATACCACAGTTTCACTTTGAGCTCTTGAAAATGCCTATTTTTCTGAAATACGAGGCTGTTTCCGAAATCACTCTCATTGACTACATAGTGCACAGTTTACCCCCTGCCATTTTACCTGAGTGTCTAAATTCTGACTGTGAATTTTTAACACTACTGTATAGAGTGCCCTCGAATATTCCTACTACAGTGCAGAAGAGGTGATGTGCAAGGGATGTATTCTACTTTCTGCTAACAATCTCACAATGCAAATGATGCAAAAGGACGATGACTGATAAGTGTCCAAAATCTTAATTTTCTGCTCTCGTTAGATTAAACTACTGAGTGTCTATAGTGAGTGAACAATGGAGTCATTTTTATCCTGTTCTTCCTCCACTATGATATAACTGCATGATGAAATCAAATAAACTGTAGTGTGCTCTCACCCGCACTCTGCTCATGGCCTCCTGTGCCTGCTGCATGCGGGCGCTCTTGGTGGGCGTCCTCTCTGATAACAGGTGGGTGCAGCCCAGGTAGGTCGCTGCAAAGATGATGCCGTCAATAAGGTCCTCAGGGTCGCATGGTCCCGGGACTGCGTGGACCAGATGCACTCGTTAGGCTCATTTATAAACATGTATACATACCAGCAAACAAACATGTGACAGTGATCTGGCAAAACCACACCCAATATCTACAATACTGGTACATTTTTGACCATAAAATAAACAAAACTTAACAGATGGTTTCATGTAATATGCTCAAATATTCATCTTTATGTCAACAGATAAAAATAATTAATATTTTCATATGCGAGTCCACTCACCGTCCACAAATGTAGGGAATGAAGGAAGAGATCTGCGAAGCTGAGAAGGAACAAAAAGGAAAAAGACGCCCTTATTATTTCTACTCATATACTGCAGGTCTCTCCTAACTCATTTAAATTCTGCAAGACTTTTACTGCTGTCAGCCATTTAGCTGCTGGCAGATAAACACCTTGTAAATGATGAATGTTTTTGCAGGATTTATCATCACAGAGCTACGCAACGGTCTGCAACTTGAGCCCGGATTTTTTTTTTAAGCCTGTAATTGTTTACATTTTGACAAATTGGCAGCATTAAAATTCCTGGAATTAGCTTTTGAAGGTTCCTGTTTGCAGTGTACCTGTGGACGTGCAGACTACTGCCACTGGATTACTTATATGATGAGTCTCAGGCAAGCTCTGGAGGTATAAGGAGAATCTTTTTTCTGTAACTTATTGATGTTTATTTGCACACTCTCACCTCCTGGACAGACGGCGGCTGCGGAGGTGACTGTGGCTGAGCTGGAGGTCGTGGCCGCTGAGCTGGCACCTGCTGCTGCTGTTGTTGATGTTGAATCTGTTGCTGATGTTGACGTTGGTGGTGCTGATTCGACGGCATGTGTCCATACGGTTGCTGCTGTGCGTATGTCTGTGGCGGCCTGGCGGTGTCCCTCTGCTGTGAATGGTGACCCTGGTGGTGGTGATGGTTGTGTTGGGGCTGCTGTTGGTGATACTGTTGAGGATGAAGTGCTCTGGCTGACTCGGCTCTCAGCGGGCTGACCGGCTCCCGAACCGGGACTGAAGCGTATCTGGACGGAGACTCAGACACAGACTGAGCAGGGGAGTGAGGAGAAGACTAAAAGAAGGACACAAAGAGAAAATAGACAAACTATTATTTTTATAAAGCACTACTTTTAAACTGCAATGCATCTACAGGAACTCAGCTGGCACCTTTTTATGACGATACATGATTCAGGATTTGGGCATCACTCCAAGTAACACGAAATGAAATGAGAGCCAGGGATGTAAATCTTGTCGTAAAACTTCCCGAAAGCAATGAAATCCAATTTAATTATTGCAACACTGCAGACCAAACTCCTTGGGCAATGTCACTCATCAGCACAGCCTTAAAGGTATAGTACTCCATTTTGAGAGAGAAATAGAAATGGCACTAGGAGAAGAAATAAATCTTGATCATGATACAACCCTAAAATTGTAACTTTTATTATTCTGTTTATGTTCCTGTGTTAATCAAACAAGATATGAAAAGATAAAGACAGCTTTAGAGTTTATAGTTTGTATGCATACTGTTTCATTTTGGACGGAGCAAGGTCTTCTCCTCCTCCTCTTTATACTAAGCTATGCTAAACATGTTCTGTACATACATAACGCAGGGACATTACTGATATTGATCTTCTCATTTCAGTCTCAGAAATAAAGCAAAAAAACATAATCCCCAAAATGTTTCGCTATTCTTTTATGTCTTGCTTCATACAACTCCCAACAATTAGCAGTGCTCCTGAAAAGATATATCTGGAAACTTGTTTTGAATATTAAAAAGATCTGATTCAAAAACAAAAAACATCATTAACAGTACAAATACTCTGTAGTTTGACTGCCTTTAATTAGTACAAGGGCTGATCTGCAAAATAGCTAGCAGCACTTTTGGGGATTCAACCCAGTTCAGTTTCTGTTTGATTAATCATTTTCTGAGCTGCCACTAACATGAGAAACCCTGTTAACTGAACTCTGCAAAATAGGACAACAGAAACATCAAGAACTGGTAAAAAAAAAAATAAATAAATAAAATATATATATATATATATATATATATATTAGTCTGAACCGATGTACTCCTTTACAGAATCTGAGTGTGAAAACACACATACATCTATGCTTACCAGGTGCTTAGTCCAAATAACTAACTCTGACTGTATCCCAAAGCCACACTGCTCCAATTTCCATATTTATTATTAACTACCTAAGCGCTAAGTTTGGTATTTTTCAACCTGGTCCCTGTTTTCCATCATTTCGTGTCTAACTGAATAATGGACTTGCACTTTTTAAAATCTGTCTAGTATTGAGTAAGACAGCTGCAGCCGGCAGCTGCAATACAGGCTTCATACTGTAGTGCTGTTAATTTATGTCCACTTAAAGTGCTTGTTTTTGCCACTGACAGGTTCCAATTGTTAATATCAGTGTCTGACAACATTACGGAAAGGACCCCACAGGGAGAGACCTTTTTTTTAAAGACTAAGATCCTTTTTGATTGACCATAAACAACCCCAAAATCGCTATCACTAAATGCACCAGACTCAATTTAAATAAACAGTGATTTAATAATTGTAAAACCCACTTCATTCAAACTTGACAGAAACAAAATTAAACTCACAAAAGCTACCTTGGTTTGTCTTAAGACTGTTCAAACAATCACTAGGTCTGGTTGGCATAAATAAACCCTTAATTCTGCCAGTTTCATGTGAAAATATGCTGGCTCTATACACACTAAAATTACTGTTTATTTAAATGGAGTCTGGTGAAATTGGTGATGGCAATTTCAGGGCTGTTTCTGGTTAAACAAAAAGGATCTTACTCTTCAGCAAACAGGTCCACCTCTGTAGGGATCCTTTCCATAATGTTGCTGAACACTTAGAATAACAATCTGAGCCTGGCAGTGGCAAAAACAAGCACTTCAAGAGGATGTAATTTGGTGAGTAGTTACATCGCAGCCTGTTTCCCAGCTGCCGTCTGCAGCCGTCACACTCAACACCAGACCAATTTCTTAAATTGTTGTCTCCATTAGTCACTTAGCCCCAAAAAGGCTCTTAAGAAATTCTAACAGGAGCAGATGACACAGTGCTGCGAGTCTTTTGGGAGCTTTAAGGATGAGTGAATCATACTTACATGGCCGGCTGTAGTCTGCAGTGGGTACGCCTCCTCTGTGGGGCTGACTTCCTGCCTCATCACCCAAATCGGCTCCACAGGCTGATCAGGTGTGTAAGGGGAGCGTATTGTCTTAATCTTCACCTCCTCGATCGCCTCCTTAATGTCTTTAATTGCCATGCTGATGGCGTCTCCTGAGCCCCTTGTACCGTCCTCCCCTTGAAGACCCATCGCACTTCGCTCCTCCTGGGCTTCTCCTGAGCTGCTCTGCCCAGACGAGGGGCTCTTGGCCTGGGTTTCTGCTTGTCTGGGTGCCTGCCTACGACTCTTGGGAATGGGACTTTGATTGGTGCTGTCCCCCTCGCCGTCAGATTGTCCGTCATAGTGGTGCAACCTGCAGCCAACAGAGCGGTCCAGCGGGGTGTGATGTGAGCCGTGGTTTCTGCCCTGCCTTGGGGCATAATGGGAGCCCTTGGTGGGGGAGGATGGAGCTCCCTTTTGTACATTCTCCTGTCTATGGCTGTTAAAGGGCTCTTGGCGGGGCTCTTGGCGGGACTCCTGCTGGGCCTCATTAGACTCAGTCCTCCGACCAGATTGCCTGCGAGGCTCTCTGTGTAACTCGGGGTAGGAGGTCTTAAGGGGCTCAGGGAAAGAGTTAGGATGGGATTTTGGCTCTGAGTACGAATCGTAGACAGGCTCTGGGTACGATTTTTGGTGGGACTCCGTATAAAAGTCTGCATAGGTTTTAGGATAAGAGTCAGAGCAGGAAGTGTGAGACAGCGAGCATGATTCAGAGCAATCATCTTCATCTTCAGGAAGCAGGTCATTGTCGGGCAGAGGGCTCATACTGGCGTCCTCGCTGAAGTGGTCCAGCTGGGGGAAAGGTGGAACATCAGGGGACGAAGGAGGAGTCGGGGAGTGGAGTGGCGGCGGGCTGTGGAGAGGCCCATCCATACTGAGCGAGGCAGCGCTCTCAGTGTCAGAGCAGAGATCAGTGATTTCACTTCCCTGAGCTGCGATGTCCTCCGCGACGTCATCCATCACTTCTTCTTGATCCTCCTCCACCCTCTCTGCACGTTCCTCTGCCTCGTCATCGACTGTTTTCGTGTCATTATGGCTGCAGCTGGAGTGACCTGTGGTCAAGTGGTGGTCTCCATCATCCTCCTCCTGTTCTGGTTCTTCGTCCTTCTCCTTTACCTCCTCCGGTTCGTCTTCACACTCTGCTTTACGCTCCTGGAGGTCCTCTTCTTCCTCAACAGGAGGAGTGTGACTGGCAGGAAGTTGTATGTTACAGGTTGCAGGACCAGGTGAGAGGTGGGTGGGGGTGACGACTGCAACAGGAGTCTGGTGAGGAGATCCTCTGTCCTGCAGCTGGTCGGTTACAGGATCTTCTGAGGAGCGCTGTTGCACCTTCACCTCTGCTGGACCCTCTCTCTCATCTGCACCAGGTGAAAGGTCCTGCATCTCTTTGACTGGCTGCCTGTGTCTGTGACCTCTGAGCCTGGGGTTAGGGTCGCCATGACGGCGGTAACGGGTGACAGCAGGACGGGGTTGCTGGACAGGACGAGGCTCAGCATCTCGACTCTCGTCCCTGTCTGGCCTGGGAGGAGTTACTGCCGGGACCTGACCTGGACTCTGAGCCTGGCTTTGACCCTGGCTTTGACCCTGGCTTTGGCCCTGTCCCTGCCCTGATGGAGGCCGCCTGCGATGCCGATGAGGTCCGCGACCTGTGGGTGGGTGGTGTTGGTGATGTGGCTGATGATGATGGTGATGATGATGATGGTGATGGGGATTCAGTTCTCCATCCTGGCTGAGCATCTGACATGGCCTCCAGGACCGACGTACAGGAGGTTCCCCGGGTGACGTCCCGTTGGGCTGCCTGTTCCTCGGAGGCAACCTGTGCTCCTCACCTGCCTCCCCGGACGCCTCTCCCTGATACTTGTGGCTCATGGCTAGGGTGTGATCCGACTCCAGTTTTCAGAACATGCTCCTCTTGTCTCCAAGAAAACCCCGCTCATAGCACAGCCTGGGGGAGACGGAGACAGGATATTAACAGGGATTAATGACATGCATAAGAGGTCCAAGGAAAGGTTTGAGTTCACGTGTAAAACAGAAACCTAATTAAGGCTGGATATTGAGCATTAATGGCACTGAATACTTGCTTCTCAGTCTTGCTTTGAGCAGATATTTTGTTTAATATGGTTAATTTTTGACTGAATTTAATTTTGGCAACATTCTTGGACATTTGCATTGTGTCAAGAGAATATCTCACCACTAAAGACAATCTATGTATCAGTTACTCACCCTGTGTTACACTGAATTCATGAAGAAAACTGTTTTGCATGCCTCCACAGTCAATGAAGAATCCAAAAACTGAGAAATCTTGGTATGAATTCTTCCACACAACACACGCAGTATAATCCTAGTCTCATGCTTAGTACTTCCCAAACAGACAGCCCTTTTTTGAAGCTGAACTGAACCAAAAGTTAAACATATCTGTGCTCTCTTCAAAGCCAGACTCCATTGACAAAAACAATCATTTTAGCTGGTCTACTGCTGCCTCGATCACTTCGTTTGTTTGTGTTATTGTGTGACTTTGGTGAATCTGAACTAAACCTTTAAAACACCAGTCACACAATAACACAACAAACTGATGGAGGCAGCAGCAGCTCCCATGCTCACCAAGGTAAAATTACTGTTTTTATTTATGGAGTTTGGCTTAGAAGAGAGCATAGATAAGTTTCACTTGTTGGAAAGGTCTGTCTGTTTGGGAAGCACCGAGCATACGACTAGATAAATGAAACCTGGATTATACTGGACGAGTTGTGTGACAGCTTGTAAACATGTTTTAATATAGATTTGCTGTTGTCAAACACAAACCCCTATGACTTCAGTTCATCAAGACTTTTCTCCGTTTTTGGATTCTTCACTTACCATGGAAGCATGCAAGAAAAACAAAGCTTTCTTTAGGAATTTAACATATCACCAGATGAGTAACTGGTATTCAAATGGTCGTAAAGTCTTCCTTTAAGACAACTAGGATTCAGCTAATAATTATTTTAACTGATTAATTTAGTCGATAGAATGTGAGGAAACTAAAATTCAAATATCATTTGTCATTTATGAAGCAAATACATCACACATTCTCTTGCTCCGGCATTAAATGTAAAGATTTGCTGCTTTTCTTTGTTTTTTATTATTGACAACTGCATCTTTTTATTTTGCACAAACTCAGTGGCAGGTTTGAAGATTTACAGCATCAGAAATGTGGCCTTTAACGCGAGCTAGACTCATTTTCACAAAAGTGAATTAAAAGACAAATAAAATCAGATCAAATATTTGTGGCAATTAAGACCTCACAAATTCAAATTTTAGACTGTTTAATGCCTTCTAAGGCCTAGTATTTAAAAAACATTTAAGGCTTTTTAAGGACCTGCAACATTTCTCCAACTTGAGATAACAGATACACATTAAAAAGAAAATAATACAGGGATATTGGATATCAGTCCGGGAACTCCCAGTCTTTATATTGCTAATAGTGAAAACCTAAATCCTAAGGGATTCATCTGGGTGTGCAGTGCACTCTAATCTGCACCACATTCATCCGTCCACCGACAGCTGGCAGATTGCACGGGACGGTAAGAGAGAAAAGGACGAGGAGGAGGAGGAGGCGGCAGGGCAGAAGGACAAGGAGGGACATCTCTGTGGTATCAGATAAGACCTGACAGAGAGCGATGGATAGGGCAGCGATCTGAATAATAAATGCCCTCTGTGAGTGAGAAGCCCAGTTTTGATATTCATTTAATACGACGAGGCTATCAGGGTACCCATCAGTTATCACAGGCGTCACCATGTCCGAGGTCAACACGCTGAGAAAGGACACCAGAACGTAATCGAACTAGATGCTTCGGGAATAATAAAGTGGGTCCAGAAAAGGTCACCGATAGAGACAACTGTACGGTCTGATTTGGAGAAAGCAAAAGCTTGTTTATGCACGTCTGCATGAAAGCTTAAAAGCCTTTCTCATTATTGCTACTCCATATGTTTCACTGAGGCCGCTTTCATAAGTTATTTATCTGACTTAATGATCAGCAGAAGGCATAAATGTGGGACTGTATGCCGGAGACATCTCGATTTTTCTCATTAAGATCCCTCAACTCAACTCTGTACTTATTGTATACTTGACTGGAAACGAAACCATTATTGTTGGGGGTTTTTTGTGAGGAAATCTTAAAAGAACTGCTAATAAAATTGAACGTGTTTTATCTTTTTGAATTTTCATTCCTGTTTTCATCTTTAGTAGTTTGTTTACAACCTATCTGACTGTATACATGTGAGTGGATTACTTGTAATCTCAGTAAACTAATGATAAGCTTTCTGTCAATTGCTGCAGTTCCTCTTGAATCAACACGTTTCAAATTTGATTTAGAGGTAGCAGAATGTTTAGCGATGTGGTTGTCATCTTAAATAAGCAGATATATATAAATTCTGGACTTCTAAAAAGATCGAACATGTGGACAGAGCGAAGACACGGAGGCCAAAAGGTTAATGTTGATCCTGTAATCTGAGCGCGGACCACAACTGCTACTGAGAGAACACGAAGGGACGCAGCAGGAGCGAGGGCAGGCCCCCAGGGTGGCTAATGTCCCTGTCTGCCTGAAGTTTAGGACAGGACGGCGATGGTTGGGCGACTCGGAGGGTGGGGGTCAAGGGAGGAAGGGTTGCCCGGGTCACAGATGGCCCTGGCAGCGCGGCAGTGAAACGTACAGGCCTGTAGAGCTGCGAGCCCAGCACTGCACTTCCATCTGTCAGGCTGCAGTGAAAGCTGCGGGGTGGGGGATTTACTAGCCCATTAACTCCTGATCTTATACTGACCGACAGGCACACACTGGCAACAACACGTGTGTGCTATACGTACTTGGAAGAACTGATTCAATTTATTCACTAGCCTTTGACTTTCTCGGCTATATACCTAAAACTAGGGTTTAACGACAATGTAACAGATGCAATTTAATATTATTTTCATTATCAGTGTACCTGTCTGTTATTTTATTAATTAACAGATTAAACATTTAGTCAAAACAATATAATTAAAGTGGGGAAAAATTACCAACGCAATTTCCCAGAGCTCTAATTTGGGGTTGACTAGACTATTGCTGCTTTAAGAAGGCACACAAAAGAAATGTAAATTTTAAAAAACAGTCATCAGTTCTACAGATACAAGCATTTACTGTTCATTTCTCACCCTCCCCAATAACTAAATAAGCTCTGAAAACTAATACATATGACTCTGTTTAGCAGTTTCATTGATTGCTTGTTTGTCGAGGACCGTGCCAAATTAAAAGCAACGCCACCTGGATAAGCTTTAAGCTAATTTGCACCTGCAGCTCCAGTAAACAAGACCAATAAACAACACCGTGTTTAAAACAACATGACAAGGATCCAGGAGGAGCAAAAATGAAAAATCATCTGGTGAAAGAAGGGTATAAAAATGATCCTGGACATGACTGTGTTATTATTTTGAGTCACAATTTTATATCTCAAAAATGATGAGGTTAACAGACTGTTATTCAAGTGGGTGGTGCAGTGATCAGGAAAACGCAACGTTGAAAGGTCACAAAATTAGCAACCAAATGCTTTACGCAGGTGGTATTGAGCCTCATATCAGAGATTATATTAAACTGTATAAATAGATTCAGTCTAGAATATAAATTTTCTCTTAACGCAGGCCTCAGTACTGTACAAACCTTATAATTTAGTGACCTAAAATCTGAACAAGTGCTGAAACAACTGGTCGATAGATCAGTCAATTAGCAGAAATGTAAAGAATTCAATACTAGATTTATGTATTTCAAGCAAAAATGGAAAACAATACCGAGTTCTTGCTTCTCAAATGTGAAGATTTGCTACTTTTGCTTCTTTTAAATTGATCTTTGGGTCAAAAAAAGCAATCTGAAGACATCACCATGGGCTCTAGGAAGTCGTGATGGCAATTTCTCCATTGCCTGACAATTAATGCACCAAAGGATTGATCTAGAAAATGCCTGGCAGTGGCAGATTGGTCGATAATGAAAATCATCATTAGCTGCAACTGTCCTCACTTTGGAAGATTCTCATCTTTTCTATTCCTGACAGCATGATTCATCCTCCATCTCTCCCTCACACACACACACACACACACACACACACACAGTGACATCCACACTCACTCAGCAGGCATAGAATCCATGGTGGGATGTATCAATAGTGGCATTACTTACATTGTGTTTACACGTAGACTACGCCATTGCTCCAGGGGGAGAAGATTAATCCATGAACAAGTGCCAAATTGGCAAGTGCTTTTATTTTGAAGGCTTGCTGGCTTCTTAAATCCCCTCCTATGGCCTTGACCGATTTTTTATTATGTTAAAAGGAGCAAAAGCCTTTCCTTTAGGGATTTGTACTCATTATCAGTTGATCAGTCCAGCACCCCTCCTCTTTCAAATACAATTAATGCATGATCATGGCGTTGTACTAGATATGAAACACGTACTGTACATGCTGGGAGGCACATACACCGTCTCTCCTTGTAGCTCAATGCCTCAGGCGCCTGACATCTATGTGGGGAAATAAAGTGCAGCAAACTGTCACCTGTCTAAATGCCTCCCTGTTTTCCTCCTGATGGTCCAGATTACATCTCGCAGGTGTCGGATCCGCCATCAGGAGAAACGACCTAACACGTTCCCTCCAGCCCACACATTAAACCCGGCTTCCCGTCACCGGACATTCACTCATTTACCTGCATGTCAGAGGAGGAGAGGCCCGGGTTCGGCTGCTGCAGTACACATCGCTCCCTGTTCCTGTGCCTGCTCGCTTGGCTCGGCTTGGCTTGGCTCGGCTTGTCCCTCCAGACAACTTGCTCGGATTAAAGCGGAGAGCTCGTTCAGCCCCTCCTTCTCCACCGTGACATCAGAGCGGATTAGCGATGCACAAAGCGCCTTTACAAACACTGCTGATGCTGGCGCTGCAGACACAAACAGTTCTTTACAACGGCCATGAGTGGAGCCTCATCCCACCTTCTCCATCAGCAGCAGCCTGCAAAGTGCCGTTGCGCCTCTGCCCGCCTGCTGCAACACTCACACCCCGAGCTGTTATGTTCCCACGGTCTGTCGGTGGTGTCGCTGTTATCTGACTGAGGATCTTCCTGGTGTTATTAGGATGCTCCTGAGTTACTGAAACACCTGAAGGAGCTGGACAAGGAGAAAAAAATGGTCCTCACATCTGTTAGTTAAGAACAAATTCTTACAGCTAGCTCTCAGTTAGCTAGCTTAACACAGACGGTAAACGAAAATTAGCCAGCTAAGCTAATGTTAGCTAAAATTAGACTGAATCTTTCTTTCCAAATTATGTTAATGGAAAAAAAAGCACATGTCGTGTAATGACACCACACCTCCGTTGTGAGAACATTTCCAGCTTCCTCAAAGACTCTCCAGCTGAAATAATATTCCAACGGCTGTGAAATTAAAAATAAAGTAACAAGGAACAGCAAGTGCATTTCCGGCGAATCAAAGATGGCGGCCGGAAGTGAGATATTTCAACAATTAATCGCTGAATTTTTGAAAGAACATTGAGTGTATCAATAATTAGAAAAGTATATCATTAATAAGCCTCAGGAATTATTTAAAGAGACAGGTTATTATATTATATTATTATTTATTTTTATTTTCTTGAATTTTTTGCGCTAATGTCCAAATACTTAGCATTTAAACCAGTCATGTCCAGAGTCTGGCCCAGGGGCCAATTGTGCCCCGCAGTTCTATTTTACACTTTATTTACTTTATTTTTATTTTTATTTTTATTTTTTCAACATATAGTACATGATTAACACAATACTGGTTAATCAAGAGAGATTGCTTTGCTTTTTTAAAAATAAAATAAAAAAAAATTCAGGACAATAAAATTCAATTCAGTTCAATTTAATTCAGTAGAACTTTATTTAACTTGAGGGAAATTCTTGTGCCAGAGAATGCTTCAAATTACAGTAACCACAATTTAACGTTTACAACCAGTAACAACCAGACAACCAGTTGGTTCCCCAGGTCAGGATCACTTACTGGGCCCAGTTTTAAAAACAATACAGTATTATCTGGCAAAATATTCAAATATATAAGATAAGAAGCAAAAGCAAAAACCAGTGTCCAACAGAGTAACAATAGGAGTAAGATAAGATCAAGAGTTACTACAAATGAACTAAAATGGTGGAAAAATCATCGTACAGTTTGTAGACATGCACCAGAACTATGCCAACTAATGTGTTTTCATCAATAGACGGTAAACCAGCAAATCAACAGTTGCCTATCTGCGTAAGACCTATCTCCACACTTTGTTTTAGTGCTATGCATGAAAGAACAACTTCCAAGCTTGCAGTCTACACACTGAAACATCTTTTAATGTTTTATGTGGGGTTTTCTTTTGCAGGTATTCATCCATTTTAATGACTATTCCCTCCTGACACTATTTTGCAAAGGCACCATTGCTGTTTCTTGGGCTTAACACTGCCCCAGACAATTGTAATTGGTTTAAAGGTTTCTCCCTTAGTGCAGTATTATGATGGGTTCAGCAGCCGGACCTTCTTCAGATAAGTCTAGCTATGACAGATGATAATTTATCTTTTATAACTTATGCTAAATAATTCTTATAAATGGTCATAATGATGACATAGGCCTTTTCTCACACAGTCCATTTTAGCTTAGTGGAACACTTGAATAATGATCTTATTAGTGACTCTTATTAACACCTGTACTTTTCCTAGCATGACATGTCGAAATGTCGGCTGCAACAAAGGCTTGTGGATGTCTTGATTCTGTCACTGTTGTTCTATATGTGATACACATGTTCTAATAAAGTTTTGGGGGAAATAGCCTACAGCCTAAGATGATTATAGAGAAATTAATCTGATAACCCACAAGATGACTGAGAAGTAACTTTTTGCCATCATCTTTATTTGACTGAACCAAAGAGTCATTGAGGACATCCATGTAATGTTTAAATTTAAAAGTTTTAAAAGGCAGAAAGTGACATTACAGCCTTACAAATATGACAAATGTCAAACAGCTATTACAGTAATGGCACATTTTTTGTTTGATTTGTTTGATGAGTGAAATATGTTTGTTTTTATCCAACACTATGTTTCAATAAAATCAGATGTTCCACATTGAAATGCAAATTTATACAGAAATGTTTTCCTCATTGATGTAAAAATCACTTTAAACCTTTTCACTTAAGCCTGTTGGTCGTGTTTTATGGCTGTCTTGTCCGATAGAGAATACAGTAACTAATCATGGCTAATGTACAATGCACAGAGCAGAGTGTGAAGCAGGGGAGGTTTTGTTTGTGGGACTCCTGGCATGGTAATCCAGGCACGTTTCAGTCGCACTCAAGACCTGGTAGAGCAGATCAATAGGGCCTGTGTGTGCGCACATTGTTGAGCCCCTGTAACGCATTCTCACCTAAGTCACGTGCGCCCTTCTGCCAGAGCAGCCGTTACCGTGACAACAATATGTGACGGAGGATGGTGATGGTGTGGGATAGTAACCATGGCATCCAATCTGTGATTGCTACTGTATCTTAGTAGCCCTACACCTTAGATCCTACACAAACAGCCTGCATGACTGTGTAAAATACAGGCTGTGAACTTTTGGCTGGCTTTGGACGCATGTGTGACACATTTTAAGTCCTGAGCCAATCAAAAAGCTCCAAAATATAGAGTGCAAAATCCAGAATGAGGTCACCAGAATGTATCTGATATATAGCATCATCACTCTGCTGATTTCATGTCACACAACATATATTTTATGCTCCAAGTCCAATTTACTGTTGGTCTATTTCCAGAGAGGACATCAATAATTTGTGTCCCTCTCTGCATATATGGATGAAGGTATACTGTACGCGTCTTGTCGTTGGTTATATAGCACCCCATGAGCACAGACTGAACCCATTACTGGAATTAATGCACATTAATGTTTCATCGCGGCCCATTACAGAGTTATCTCTTATCACGCAGAAAACCCACAGTGTCTCAAAAGGCACACTGCCGCTTCCAGTGTGTTCATGAGACAGTCAGGCCCCATGTTTACCTGCCCAGCGCCTGTGTATTCAGGCGGACTGCAGGTGGCACACGTCAGCAGGATTGGGGGTTAAGGGCAATGCTCATGGGCACTTCAGTGGGGGTAATAAAAAAGAGTGCTGCTCTCACACTTCACGTTCACTTTTATAATCAATTAATGATACATTATCATTTACAAATCAGCCATTTACATCTGTTCAGTATTGATATTTTTAGAATCATTTGGAAATCATTAGCAAAACATTCATGGTCACCAGTGGATTAATCGTACTGACTTTGACAATATCCCGACTTTACGTCAAGATAACTACTTTGTGGATTACTATGAAATTTGACACAGATATTCATGATACCCAGAGGATAAATCCCAGTGACTTTGGAGATTCCCTGACCTTCCATCTAGTGCCACCACTTTATATTATGTCTTTATACTTTCACACTGTCTATTGTTATACACCAAATGATTAAGTCAAATTCTTGATGTGCAAATCTACTTGGCAATAAACCATTTCTGATTCTGATATCTTTTTTTTTTTTTTTGTAGTGTCTTATAATGTTTTCAATGTGGAACATGTTGGGTCTGCATAACAAATGACTTATAAGTGATTATTGATGATTGATTTTTGTGTCCTAGACTGATGGGTTTACAAGACACCATTACAATGACGTTGCAGCAACAATCAAAAGTACATGTTATTTAACTACTCAGTCCAGAAACAGAATAATCTGCCTTCTATTCCAGGCCTGGCAAAGAAAGTCAGCTACTTAAAAGGTTCCCTTTCTGAAACAAAACTCAAATGTTTCATGATCATCTAACCAAAAGAAATCAACATAAATAGAGGCCATCTTACTGAAAAGTAAATTCCTCATGTCTTCATATACAGGACGGTAAAACAAGAAGTGAACCTAATTCTCAGCTTCACCTAAATTACATAACAATCAAATTCTGTCTTCCTCTGGGTGGCGTTAAACCTCCCAGTCTCTAAGGCTAACGGTAATGTTCCTGGCGCAATTGTGCACACAGGGATCTTTGTCTTTGGTTTAGATTATACTTCACATTAGGTTCCACAATGTAGCTATTCTTTATGAGACAGTAAGTTCGTAGCTTTTGGTTTATACCATATGTAAACAGACCATTTTTCTTATTTTATTAATTAAAAATCTTTTTAGTGAGTCTCTGATCCGACATCTTTGTCTATTCCAAAGCCGAAGCATTTGACATTTATGCCTGATGTTTGGAGGTTCCCATCCCATATCTCCATGAATGGCCAAAACTCGAATAAATTTATGGACACCCAGGAAGGATCGAGTTGCTCTTTAATGCACTGTGTTACAACCTGTATGTTCTTGGAAACCCCAAACACCAGAGGCGTAGTCAGACTCTTACTAAAGCACCCAACAGATGGAGTATGAGCGCAACATCTGAGACAGATGTTTGTTCTGCAAACACAGAGAAATCCCAGTTGCAAATATGACAATGACAAATGAATCTGCCTGTCCCACCCCTGAGGGCAGAGCAGGTCCACATTAATGATTAAAATCAAGCTTTTTGTAAAGGTCAAACGTTCTCATGTAAAAAGGGTCAGAGTTTTGGGGGCTGAGGCAAAGTGTTCCCAGAGGAAGGGTGGAGGGCCTGGGGGGATGTAACCTGCTGAGCCCTCTGGCAGCCAATCACATACTGAGGATAACATGTCATAACTCATGAAAACAATGACCTCTGCATGTTCTGCACATGACACATTCTGGCATCCATTAGTAATTTACTGAGGCTCCGCCTTGTTGTTTACACAGACACAGACAACCAGAATATCAAACAGATGAGTGATGGAAATTCAAACCAGTTGAAAACTAAAATAGTCTTCGGAAATGAGTAAATGCAGAAACTCATGGACACACACAATGCTTTGAACACAGGCATGACTATTTACGATCTTCTTCCTGATCACTGTTCTTGACAAAACTATTTATATGGTTTGCATTGGCACATTAACATGATTATTTTACCAGTCAATTTCTCTCGAAACTCTGATCCTCTTTGTGTTCTAAAGAAAAAACATGTATAGCTGCAGTAAAGCTTTCCGGACAATTCGTCCCCCCATCTGGTCTTAAAGTCTTTATGGCACCTCGTTGAAACGCTCATGACCAAAAGTGAGAGGAAGTAAAGGGATGGATCATGTAAGACTACTACAGAAAGGGAGAAAAACACTGACTCAGAGAAAGCTGGTCTCACAGATGGATCACAAATGTGGATGAGAGTGTTCCCTCTGAAAAAAGAAAAAACAATTACGACAAAGTCTGGTGTCCCGTATCCAACATGCTGCATTCTTTTCCTCTCCACCTCCCTTCTGCAATGATGATGTCCATAATTCAAAAAAAATACATTTTTTCTATCAATTGCTGATCAAAAAAGTTAATTTTTTGCACTTGTTTGGTCACAGTGGGAACATCAACAGTCACGTTCCCAAATCATTAGTCTTTGAAGATCCTGTCTTTGTTGTGGGGACAGTAAAATTCCTGGAATCAAATTGGAGGTAGTTCCATGGAAATGTTTGTAGACTTTTGTTAGTTGCACATGTAGGATTACAGCAGCATAATGTTCATATTCACAACAAATTCAGAATGGCTACAAGCTGTTTAAGGCTGAAGCCAGGGAAAATATTTTAGATGGTTGCAAAATGTTTTGACTCTGCAGGTTTGGTAAAACAGTGTGGATCAGTTGGGTAATTAGGCCCCCTCTTTAAACAGTGAAGCATCCAGATAGGGTCCAAAAGGCATCCTTCCATCCATTTTCATCCGCTTATTTGGGCCCGAGTCGCTGGGGCAGCAGGCCAAGCAAAGCACCCCAGACATCCCTCTCACCAGCAATGCTTTCAAGCTCCTCCTGGGGGACCCCAAGGCGCTCCCGGGCCAGATGAGATATGTAGTCCCTCCAGTGTGTTCTAGGTCCGCCCTGGGGTCTCCTACCAGTGGGACATGCCCTGATCAGATGCCCGAACCACCTCAACTGACCCTTTTTGACGTGAAGGAGCAGCAGTTCTACTCCAGGCTCCCTCCAAATGTCCGAGCTCCTCACCTTATCTCTAAGGCTGAGCCCAGCCACCCATCCACTCCCTGTATGACCAAAGTGAGAGCTGCGTCTGCATACACTTTGTAAAGTCAAACACGTTCTCGGTGGGTGTTAGCCTCTGCCAGGGTTGCCCCTTGTCACTGATCCTGTTAGTGACATATGTGGACAGGATCTCAAGGTGCAGCTGGGGGAAGGAAGGGGTCCAGTTTGGGGACCTCAGAATTGCATCTCTGCTTTTTGCAGATGCGGTGGTTCTGTTGGCTTCATCACACTGTAACCTCCAGCACGCACTGGGACGGTTTGCAGCTGAGTGTGAAGCGGTCGGAATGAGAGTCAGCACCTCCTAAAGGCATGTTTTCATTAAAGTCAATCTACAGTAAAGGTAAATATGCCTTGTAGAAATGTGGACACTTTTGCTATAAACTCAATTGAGCGGCATTTTTAGTTGTATGTTGCTTTTTTGTATTATGGTGTCACAGATATACACTGTCAATTTGACATAAGCAGCTTTAGAACCAAAGTGGATTTCTCCTTACAGGATGGATAGATGCTTGCTGTCATTTCTTCCATTGTGAAGTCATTGGTAGCTTGAAAAGCTTTCAAAGTAACTTTCCCCAGCACACTGTATATACCAAAACTATGTGAACACTCGTCACACATATGTGATTGCTGAACATGTCTTTCCAAAAACTTTCTGCTATTACAGCCTCCATGCTACAGGGAGGGCTTTCCACAAGATTCTGGAACCTGGTTGCAGGGATTTGCTCCGTCTGCATTCCGGTTCATCCCAAAATTGTTGGATGGGGTTGAGGTCAGGGTTCTGTGCACACCAGTCAACTTCTTCCACATCATATTGGATGGACCTGGTTATTTTTGTAGTAACAGTGTGTGGGACTTCACAGTTTTCATTCCTGTTCCTCTTTATACATAAGATTCTACCATTGATGAGACCGGGATGAGGAAAAAACCCTTAAACTTAATGTAAACTTATTTTGTGTAATAATAATAAGGCCCTTTATAGCACTGCTGCCATACAAAGAACTTTTAAAGCCTGTATTGTTCTTTGATTTAGTTTAGATGCAGTTTACTGGGGAAAGAACAAAAACTACATAAAAATAGCCTACAAACAGTGTTTTTCTTGAGTATAACACATCAAAGCAGTGACTTTCAACCTTTTTGCCTCCATGTGCACAGAAATATTCCATGTTTGAAAAGATAACATACTGTGCTTCTCAGCAAGTAGTTAGTGAAGAATTCTGAGTCTAATAAGCCAGCATTTTGTAAGAAATGATTATTAATCATTCATAGTTAAAGTGAAAGTCTCATTTAGAAGCATATTGACTCATCCCTATGGCATCATTCACACTCAAAAATTTAAAAACAATACTATATGTGCACCTCTAAGGGCTCTCTGTAAAGCACCTTTAAAGGAACGGTGTGTAAGATTTAGGGAGATTTAGTGGCGTCTAGGGGGGAGGATTACAGATGGCAACCAGCTGAAACTTCTCAGAATTTCTTCAGCGTTCATTGTTCAGGAGGTTTTTACCAGGAGCCGAATTGTCTGCAGAGGTCTCTTCCTCTCCAAAACAAACAGACCAGGGGATTAAAACCGGTAAAACACTGAAAAAAGCAGTTTCATGTTACAAATCAGTGTGTCTTCTATGCAGTTTGGCACATCACAAACAGCCCGCTAATGTGTGCTCACCTCAGGAGGTTTTTGCCTGGAGCCGATTATCTGCAGAGGTCTCTTCCTCTCCAAAACAAATGCATCCTGTGATTTAAACCTGTAACAACACCAGACAAAGCAGTTTCAGTGTTTCTCCGATGCTGTTAGGCATGTCAGTAATGGGCTGTTAGCCCAGCAACTGCTAATGTGTGCTCACCTTTTTTTCCTGCTCACTTTAGATCCAGACGCTCAGGAGGTTTTTACCAGGGGCAGAATTACCCACAGAGGTCTCCTCCTCCTAAAAAAACAAACAGACACGCTGATTTAATGGGTTAAAACACTGAATAAAGCTGTTTCACATTAACACTCTTGTCGGGGAGGGACTGGCTGATGCGAAAATGGTCCTATCTGAAGTTAAGTGTTTGTCCATTCTGGGCTACTCTGTTGCACATGGCAGTTTAACATGGCGGACTCAGCGGACAAAGACCTGCTCATTCAAAGGTAACAAAAACACAATGATTCTTATTTTCAGGTGATGAAGAATACACACTTATTATATTCCATTTCTGCCACTGTATCTCCCTAAATCCTAAATGCACTGGACCTTTAAACAGATGGGTGTCATATAGTGCTAAAACAGGCTCCCCTATGATTACAAGAGTGAACAATAAAATGAAATACAAACAACAGAGGGGTCATAAAAACATCAAAACACCTGGGGATAAAATAAAGTTTAAAAAAAGGAAAATAAAATGGCCAAGCAGGGACGATAAAACCCAGCAACATATTAAATATTCATAAAGGCTTCCCTATAAAGGACAGTATTAAGAAGGGATTTAAAAGATGCTACAGATGTAGTCTGTCTGATCTCAGTAGGCAGAGTGTTCCACAGTCTGGGGCCTCCAACAGCAAAGGCCTGGTCCCCATTTAGTCACAAACCGAGATCTAGGAGCAACCAAGAGAGCTGCTTCCACCGATCTAAGGGAACGCTGCGGCACACAGGGGGTCAGTAAATCCTTGATGTAATTTGGGGCAAGGCCATGTAATGTTTTTAAATTGATCAGTAAGTTGGACCAGATGGTTTTCTCCTGAGAACGCTTCCTGCATTTAACTTTTAAAAAAAAAAAGCTCCTACTCCTCTCCCCTTAGTCGTTATCCTCCTACCTTTTCTTACTCTCTAATTTCTTTTTTCTACCTCCTACTTCTTTCTCTCCACCACCCAGCCCTCCTCTCCTTCTTTCCCCTCTTTATCCTGCTCCCTCACTGGCCTCCCACCATCTCATCACTCACCTTCTTTCTCCTCCTTCTCTCCCTCTCTCTCCTCCTCCTCCCCGCTCTGCTGTCCAGACGCACACACTTCCCCCGAGGAGCGTCTGCAGTGTGCTGCCAGTCTGTGAGCTGGAGAGACACTCAGACGACACACACAAGAGGAATCTTAAAAAACAAAACTTTGGTTGCAACTTTTTGTATTTTTCCCGACTTTGGATACAAGTGTGGGACCTACTTTTGCTTTTCTTATTTCCTCTGAGGGTCTAGTTATATCCAGAGAGAGCTGCAATGCTTCCATTCTACCTCCTGACTTTTGCTGGTGAGTACTTTTTAACAGTGGTGCCAGCGCTGGTGCATGAGGGCATGTTTCTGTCAATGCCAGTTGCTATGATTCATTCTTACCGTTCCCTCTCTCCACTTTCTCCCTTCTCTTTTTTCTTTCTGTGTGCCCAAAGTCACCATCCAAGCCCACAACCAGCTGCTGCCAGGCTCTTGCAACTTTGAGTCCAACACCTGCGGATACACGTCAGATGCAGACTTCGCGAGCTGGACTCTGCACAAAGATGGTACTGGGAGACACCACGCAGCATCTTCACGCCTCTAATTTTAACACATTTTTAGTTGAGAGTGCTAAGTGCATGCTTCATAGTGGCTCTTTTGGCAGTAGTTGCAAGTTGAGCTGTGACGTCGCAGTTGTTTTGGTGCTGGTTTTGGCCACACCACAGCAGCACTCCGGTGGAAAAGACGCCATCTGGTCTGCATTGATTCCAGCATCTCCGAACATCTGGAGTCAGTGAAATAACACACTTAGGCATTCTCTGTGGGTTGGTACTGCAGCTGATACAGATGAGTACAGTACACACCCGTATCTGAGTTATGTCAGTCTTTATTTATGTTAAGTGATCAAAGCCAACAGATGAATTCAGATTAGATCATTTGTACATTGTTACACTGTTGTAGAGACTGCACAACCGTTGCCAACTTCTCTAACATTTTCATTTGATGGCAGATTTCATACACGTACAGATTCTTGTGTGGAAAGCCTTGCACGAAATACTGAGAAGGGTCTAGCTGCAGATACATCTGGAGACAGATGGCTCATGTTGCACTACCAGCAGAACCCTGTCAAGTTAATTGTGACATGAAGTGGGGCCCGCTTTAAGAGCTAGGGTTTATGTTAATGCCGAGGCCCTGACACACCAAACTGACATCAAAGAGGTAGTGGCGACGAAGGCTGACTGCTGCGCCGCCTCATGTTGCCTGTGTCTCGGCCAGAAAGTTGCACATGAATACATTGCAAAGACTACATTCAACGGCCAACTAGCACGTACGTTCTGTGCCTGCATGAAGAAATAACTCTCCATAGCAGCAGGTAGCAGTAGTCTGTATGTCATTCAGAAATGGAAAACGGAAAACTAACAGGACAGATTCAAGATCCTAGTTTGCCAGTTAGCACATTAACAGCACAACCTAATGTTGAAAGAACAAATTATAATTCATATTTACAGTGCGCCATCAGACAATATGACAAACAATTACAAACTGTTTCTGCTAAAGAGCTCAGTGACTAAAAACATAACTTTACCTAATATAATAAGTTTGTTTCAATCTCACGCCCTCTAGACTTCAGTTGTTTTTGCTTTCCTCACTTCCATTTCTCAGCTTGTCCACTGAGCTGAAGTGCCAATCAGAGTGATTTCATTCACTGATGGGCTCTGCTGTCTCTGACGCTGGTTGTTGTTGGGCCTTCACATTCAACATGTTGAATCAGATGTAAAAAAAAACAAAAAAAAAACAACAAGGGCCAACAAAGGTCGCCAACGGCCGACAAGGGCTGGCTAGTGCATGTACATGTTGGACCTTCACATTCAACATGTTGAATCAGCCGAAAAAAACCATCACCGGTCACCAAGGGTTGACGAGGGCCGACTAGTGCATGTACATGTTGGTTCCTTCACATTCAACATGTTGAATCAGCCATTAAAAAAACAAGGGTCGACAAGGGCTGACTATTGCATGTACATGTTGGCCCTTCAATCAGCTGAAAATAAACAACAAGGGCTGACAAGGGCCGAAGAGTGTCAACGGTGCAGGACACACTGCAAAAACTAGGGTGACAGACACTGATTGACAGGCGGCCGACCAGCAGCTTGGAGCGTCAGGGCCCTTACAAAGCACTCATATCTTTGACCTGGTTTTAATTACCCAATCCCTATCTCTAAACTTAACATTTTTTACAACTAAATCTGGGAGACGTGCTATAACAGACTCATAAAGAATGATGTACCAGAATCTGTCCAAGTACTGGTCTGATTCCAGGCACCCGCTGACCAAAAGCTGGCCCAGGTGCTGCTAACTGGACTTTATTCTCCCACATGAAATGGGCCCACGTCCACAAATCCCATATTTGGGCAGGAGCCAGAAAACATTCGGTCCTGCAGTGCCAGAACACATCAGAGTGTGCCAACTTGAACTTGAAGGGGAACGACGGCCATTTCATACACTGATAAAAGGTATAAGACGAATAGGAACATTAAATTCTACAGACAGTGACAGTACGTTTAAGAGTCAGTGTGTAGTGATAAGCAGTGATCAAAAGCAGAAATAAACATAGAAGTCTTTAGCTTTTTAAAAGTTGCCAGAGTTAGGACACATCTAAGATCTGTGGAGAGGTGTAGAGGGTTCATAGTGTAGAAGCAAGTCAGGGATGTGCTGAGGCCCTAAACTTTAAACAGGTTAATAGAAAAGTAACAATATTTTAAAATCAACTGTGTGAGACACCAGTGGTCAATGCAGAGATCTGAGATCAGGTGTAATAAGTTCAGCTTTCTTTGTCTTTGTAAAAACTCTCGATGCAGTGTTCTGAATGAGCTGTAGCTGCCGACATGTTTTTGTGAGAGACCTGAGAAAAGACTTTTACAGTAGTGTAACTGCCTGGAAATAAAAGCATGAATTAGCTTTTCTAGATCGAGTTGTGACATAATTCTTGCTATATTTTTAAGATGATAATAGGCCGATAGGAAGTGTGTGTGAGATTTAGTGGCATCTAGGGCTGTGGACTGCAGATTGCAAGCAGTTTATACTTCTCCCATTAGAATTCCTCCAGTGTTTATTGTTCAGAGGTGTTGCAGATGTCTCTCCCTCTCCAAAACAAACAGCTCTGATGATTTAGACTAGTAAAAACACTGAAAAAGCAGTTTTACATAAATAAAAAAAAATCTGTTTCTTCCAAAACTGCTGGACTACTGTAGAAACATGTTGGTGCAACAAAAATATGACAATTCTTAGGGTGCTTTCACACCTACCCTGTGTGGTTTGGTTCAATCAGTGCAGTTTGCTTGGGCAGGTGTGAACACAGCAATCGCACTCAGGTGTGCACCAAAACAACCAGACCGAGACCTTCTTGAAGAGGTGGTCTCGGTCCGGTTACAAATGAACTCTGGTGAGAATGTGTTCTGACCTGGATCTGAACCAACTGCAGTCACATGACACATTGTTTGGGTTAAACATGAGCATGTTTCAGTCCTGGAGGATTATTAATGTGCACCTCCTCCTGTACTGCCTTAATATGCACATTCAGCACATCCAATGCATCAAAACATTGTTTTCTAGTTGGAGCCGCGCCTCGTTTTCAAACTGTATGGTTTGACTAAAATGAACAATGACAGCAATATAGTCCACGATGAGCAGCGCTAAAATCAACCTGCGTAGTTGTCCCTCCATTGTGACATTAGAAAGTGTCACATTTATCTTGCAAGTGTACTCTTCTTCAACGTTTGGTTTACTTCCTGGATTTTTCCCACATGGAAATTCTGACCAATCAAGAGCAGCTTTCTCGCGCAAGGCATTTGATCTGGTCTGCTTGTAAATGCTGCCGTGAGAACACGAACCAACTCTAGGCAATTATGCAACTTTGTTACAAACTGAGACCAAAGCAAGACAACTCTAGCTCTGACAGCAGCCACATTTTCAGGTGATTATACACTGAGGTAAACATACTTATTGTATTGTTTTGTATTTCTAACAATACATCCCCCTAAATCCTACACACTGGACCTTTAAAAAGATGAATTTGATGACTATAGACCAACCAATTCATTGAACTATTTGCCTCAGCACAAGTGAGAGGTGTATGGTTTTTTATCTCACTACCCCTACCGTCTCTCATCTGATTGGTGAGGCAGACTTCCTCTAAGCATGACCTGCTGCTCCAGCAGCATCTCTATCCACAGACAGACCGCGTTAGAAAAGAATCCTCATTAAGACTGTTTTTTGTTCCCACTGTGATTCTTGCTTGTACTTGTCTGAAAATTGCTCTGCCGTTGCAGCTCGTCTCGCTGTCAGTCTTCCCTCTGGGATACATCAACTCCTTTCTCTTTTCCTGTTTCCATCCTTGTTGCCATTGCCTCCAGCTTGTTAAAAAGGTCAGTGTAGTTGGTGCATTAATGGTGCGCTCAGTTCTTGCTCATTTGTTCTCCTCTCTCAGTCCTATTTTCCCTCTCTGCACTCTGTGCAGCAGAGCCGAGGCTGTAAGAGAAGTGAGGTCATGTCGAATACATAAAGCACTTTTTATGGACTTTTTTTCTTTTCAGGATGATTCAATCGAGACAATATGCCGGCTTGAGTGTGCGCCAAAGTTATAATCAATTTAGTTTCAATTGGTCAATTTGTTTAAATACAAACATTTGCAAATAATTGCAGGTTACTGGCATAAACAGAAGAAAAACATCTTGAATTGACCACATTAAAGGTGACATAAGCTCCGCCCTGGTGTGTGTGTGTGTGTGTGTGTGTGTGTGTGTGTGTTAGGATATAGGAGCCCCAAGGCAGCATGGCATTCCACAGGGACAAATAATAAAAGACAGAGGAGTAAGGAGAGCTCAGAGGCCCCTGGAGCAGAAAAGAAGCTAAGAGACGCTCTGTGGTGGGAGTTGAATTCCTGATGTGTGATTCCTGATTCCCTTAATTTAAGCTTTTTGCATTTTATTACAGATAAAGGTTCCCTTAGAGGCAGCATCCTGATCTGGACTTTTCATCTAGTGCCATCATCAAGCTAAAATTTCAATCAAAAGACCTACAAAAGTAATGACATTCCCATCAGCCTAAGCCATACTGGTCGCAGCTAGATGGTAACCCTAGATCTGCAGATCTCTCATGAGCAAGGCCGCATTAAAGTAGCATGGGCCCCAGGATTAAGACTTTTTCAAGGCCCTCCCCCAAGAACCATCACGACTTAACGACTGCCCCGTTGTAAATGTCATCAAGGTACAATTTGAGATACAGACAGTATGAGTGTGAAGACAGTATGAAAGACCTCTGAGGCAAAACGAGATTTGTGATATTGGGCGTTAAAAATAAAACTTTAATTGAACTGAATTGAATTTACAGATGTCTCTTTTGCAATGTAAGTCTAAGGGAAGTCTTTTTTTGGCTCCTGGCATCATGTGATGGATGAAAATACACCATCTTGCCTTTACAAAAATTGACTTTAAAGCCATACGCACTTCGGGGTGTCATAAGTGCTATATCGTAGGCAACTGGACTTGCTTGCATTTCTTGGTGGGATTCTTGCTCTTCAAGAAACAAAAGCAAGTCCAGTTGCCTACGATATGATTTGCACTTATGATTACCATGACCTGGATGACTGAGAATCTTCACCAACATCTTCCTGGGGGCAAAAAAATTTCTAGCTTCAAAGTTTACTTCCAAACTTTACATTGTGATGAAAAGGACTGAACTTTTTCTTCACAGACATCTAGAGAATTTATAGACAAAATAATGAAAATACTTCAAACAAAGAGAAATGCACCGCTGCAAACAGTGCCACAAAGGTGGGTCATATTAGTCCCACATTCCAGTTAGCCTACCTTTAATATCCCTGAAGATTAGTGTCAGCATATGCTGCTATTCTGCTGAGCTGGTGCAGCCGCATGCTTTTTTTAGAACTTCATTTTTCTTTGAAAGCTCATAAATTAAGCTGCTGACGACTGGATCTGATTTATAGCTGACAACCGCTGCTAAGTGGCATTCAGCCTCCTGTTGATCTGCATTGTGGTGGAGGCACTGACAAAATTAGATGCAGTCACGACACTGACGATGAATAATCATAATGAGTAGTTTCATTTCATTTTTATAGTAATAGATGTCAGAGAAAATGAATGGAAATCATCAAAGACATTTAACTTGACAGCAAAAACGTTTTTTTCTAAATGCCACACACCTTTTTGTTTCAGGTCGCTTTGTTGCAGTGGAGGCAGCCATGAGTGATGAGCAGGATGCTGAAATAGGTTCAGATAACGGCCCACAGAGGGAGATCAGAGGGGTCCTGCTGAGTCCGGCTCTGGAGCAAGGCGAGTGGAGCTGCCTGAGACTTGTCTACCAGATCATCGGGTCGGGAAGCCTGGAGGTCCTGCAGCGCACGGAGGGGAAGAGCTTTGACAGGCCGCTGTGGAGCAGCCAATCGCCCTCTGACAGCTGGGTCATCTCAAGCATGGACCTGCAGAACAATACAGAGCCGTACAGGGTAAGATACTTTTTACATTAGTATCTAGTCTTTGTCAAAAAAGGGACTAGCTTGAAATAAAAAACAATCAAAATCCAAAGTTCTTAAAGATCCCTGTTAATGTTTATTTTTCATCCTAATACAGACATTTTGGATAAAACAAAAAGCATACAGACATTCGAACACTCTGACCCAGACCGCCCAGCCTACATTTGTATTCAGGGCCCATGTGGGTGGTAAATGAGCTGGGTTGTTTTCCCCAAGTGGGCCCAATATAAGATGCCCATTTTGGGCCCATACCCACTTGGTACCCAGTTAGCTGTAGTATAGCTCATGTGGGGCCCACTTGGGTAAACCCACCCATGTGGGCAATTGGCATGGGGCCATTATGGAACCCATTAACAATCCTATATGGGGCCCATTTTCAGCTCATTTACTAAACACATGGGCCCCACATACAAATGTTGACTGGGCAGTGGCATTAAAAGTGTAATGATAGTCCTGAGGTACCATAAATATCAACAGCAAGTTTTATAAATCAAGAGTAAATGTGCTCTTTAGTTGGTGCAATATCATAGACAAAAGGGGATTTAAATGGTTCTGAATCATGCAAAATACCCCAAACAAAAGTACTGAAGCACAAAGTCTGTCAAAAGATTCAAACATATTCAAACAGAGGTTTAAAAGAAATATAAAAATAACAGCTATGCACAGCTATAAATCCAGTTTTATACATGACTGAGTAGGAAACAAACAGTCTGACTCATCAGATGTAGACTGTGGCTGTATCCTCTGTGAGGGTCCAAGGACAGAGGGATGAGGCTAATTGTAATTTGTAATATTGGACTTTATAGATCAAACTGATATTGAAATTGAATTAAAATTACTATTTGTACAGCCCTTTGAGGCACGCTTTGTGATTAGGCTACAGTGAACTTAGACTTGACTAATCTGTACAGGAATTTGGGTTGCCTTAGGGGATGAAATGTGCTATATAACTAAATGTGTCTTGCCTTACCTTGCCTATTAGCCTGCCATTGGCTGGCTATCTGGGCCAACATTCTCCCTTCCTTCCACTATCTGCATGTTACTGTTTTCAAAATCCCCTTCACTACGAGAAACAACTTAAATGCTGAGAATGCCACATTTTGGCAGATTTGGATCGTCCAATACGGCATGCCCACTTTGTTCTACAACGAATAAAACAACTTGAGAACGCACCTTGGAGAAGCCCAAACTCTGTCTCATAGGACTCTCACGCCCGATGTTGATATGTTTTCTGGCAACAGTCAGTTGATTTGTCATGTTTTTACCCTGGCAGTGGCATCCACCGGTGACATTGGCTTCATCAATGTACCAATCTGTTCCACTTCACACGAACTTAATACAGCTAGCAAACTGACTGTGGTTTTAACCGATCCAGTGAGCTCCTCCAGAGCTAAAGTTTAGTACAATTCAATTCAACTATATTTATCCCAAAGGAAATTCTTGTGCCAGAGAATGCTTCAAATTACAGTAACGACAATTAAACTTCACCTTTTTTACAATAAATGTTCCCATGCTTGACCTCTAGGCCACCGTGATCAAATTTTGTCTTTTTTTATCAGAAAAAAGTTGAATCACACAGTCGACATACATCCGTTACTATTTTTTGTGGTGTTTTCATTTGCTGAGAGCTGGCTATTTTAATGCTCACTTATCCATGCACAAGTATTCTACCAACACAAGATCCTCCACCATCTCACAAGGGCAAGGCTCCTGCATCCTGAGCTCAGCACCGCCCAAGACGATTGTGATTGGTTTAAAGAAATACAAACAAGCCAGAGCATTTTTCCCCTATATCAGAATAATAATGTGGCTTCCAGACCTTTCTCTAGTGTTGAAATAGTGCTGTGAAGATAGGCCAAGACTAGGAAAAAGAGAAAACAGTAAGTGCAAACAAAAGTGCATAACTGGCTCCCTTTTCTAAAAGTACAGAGCATCAAGATACATTAAAAACATAAAAATGCACTGTTTTTAAAATGTAATCAAACACTACACCTGCTTTTAAAGGCTGCTTTTCCATCCCATTTTAGTTGGAGGTGCAGAAAACAACATTTCATGCTGCTGACAGGAGGACAGATATAGGCTGACATTACACATGCAGGCGTAAATTAAGGCCAATATGAAGTGTGTGGGGAGACACACACCCCCACACACACCTCCGCCCACACAGATCATCTAAACACTGTGTGGGAACAGTACAGCACATGTTTAGATTATATGCAGAGGCAGAGCTGACTCTGACAGGGTCGCGACCTACATAATGGTGAGACGGGTCTGTGGGCCCCTTGGTGCATTTATAATGTATTTCAGTCCAAACCAAGGTGGAAAAATGTCAGAGGTTTAAACGGCACACTGAGTAATAAAATGTTTACTCTTTACTCTCACACGAACCCACCAGCTCATTCCTTTATAGCTGTAGTGCCCTTACAAAAGTGGTGGCTCTATTTTCCACATTTAAAAAATAACCGTCACAGTGAATGACCGTGTGCTGCTGATTTGGGTAAAACTGCTGTAATCATTTTTTTCCATCAAAGGAATAATTTAACATTTTGCAAAGAGTCCATTTAAAGGCCTATATCAGTTACTCCCCCCGTGTTGCACTGAATTTGGGTAGAAAACGTTGTTTTTCTCACGTGTCTCTGAGGAATGAAGAATCCAAAAACAGAGGAAATTCTTGATGAATTTAAGTCACAGGGGTCCAGATTTGTTTAACACCAGCAATACTATATCTAAACATCGTTTCCAAACTCTCATAACTTGTGCAGTATAATCCAAGTCTCATTTATCCAGTTGTATGCTCAGTACTTCCCAATAAGACAGACCTTTCTGATAGATGAACTCCATTGACAAAACCAGTAATTGTAGCTTGCTGAACACAGGAGCTGCTCATCTACTGTTGCCTCAAACAGGTAGTTTGTGTTACTGTGTGACTTTGGTGAATCTAAACTACCCTTTAAAACACCAAAGTCACACAATAACACAGGTAAACTAACTGATCAGGGCAGCCGTAGACCAGCAGCTGATGTGTTCAGGGAGGTAAAACTACTGTTTTTGTCAATGGAGTCTGGCTTTGGAATGAGCATAGAGCATTTTTTTCTGCTCAGTTTCCCATAAGAAAGCGTCTGTTTGGGAAGTACTGAGCATATGATGGGATGTGTGAAAGTTTGTGAACAGATGTTTTGATACAGTTTTGGAGTCTTCGTTCACCGAAGGCATGCGAGAACATGCCCTCGGCATGGAGCCCACACTGTAACTAACTGCACTCCCTGAAGAAATATCATCATATTGTTGGAAAAATGAAACAGTGATTCCAGAGAGAAGCAGACAGAGGGGTCTACAGTCTGTGTTTGAAGGATATAT